>NC_133617.1:704842847-705142847 GCF_048593235.1 Sminthopsis crassicaudata | reverse complement strand
AATTCACATCGACTTGAAACAAGAGAGAAATGTTCTGGGGCCCTTTGGGGGTAGGAATTTTCTTGTTATAGGAAAGTGATGCTTTTGTTCATTTTAGCAAAGACTTATGAGGAGATAATGGAGGATAGAAGGACTATGGTGAGTTAGATGTGATTAAATAAATGAACAACATATTGGTGTATTAGAATGAAAGAATAGATAAATGAAAGAGTGAAAAAGTATTTATTAAGTGCTTTCTACGCACCAAGTTCTATGCTAAGCACTGGAGAAAAAGGGAAGACAGCTTCTGATCCCAAGGAGCTTATATTCTAATTGGGAAAGTAAAATATGTAGGAGAATTAATAATAATAATAATTTATCTAATGCTCTGATCTTTGTGTGTATATATGTATGTGTGTATATATATATATATACATATACATATATATGTATATATTTTATTTTGGTCCTTATAACAACTAGGAGAAGTTTCTTATAGAAAAGAAAATTTAGATTAATAGAAATGATTATACAAGTTCACATAGACCAAGGCTAGAGCCGAAGTCACCAATTCTTCAGACCAATACTCTTCCAGTTCTATGTGTCTTATCAAATGGACTTTAGGGACATTCAGGCTCCTGATTTTCCTCAGACAGTCTCATTGCTTTTCCTCACCTACCTTCTCCTGTCTTCCCCATAATATCAAGAGAAAAACACAATTGAAAAGTTCTTAACAAGTGCGTGTTATTACGTCCTTGAAGGATAAACTACATGTGTATACGTGTGTATGCATGTGTATAAGTGTGCGTGCAATGTATCTGGGTGCGTGTGAGTATTTTATGTGTGTGTAAGCTGAAGAAAAGAGGTCCTTGTGCATACATATACACACATATATGTGGACATGTGTATTTGTGTGCATGCACATGGGTGTTTGTGTTTGTATGTGTGTCTGTAAGCTAATGAAAAAGTTGGACAGTTTTTGTGCCATTTTGAATTTACCCATGGTTGTTGATGATACAGGGAACTGAAATACTTTATGTTGGCTGGGAAATTTCCTTTCTGATCATTTAATTAGATTAGATACCCCAAATGGGGTTTTCTATCAAAGAGTCAGACATGATTGAAAAACAACTGAACAACAACTGAAAGCATTTAATCAGTGGCTACTATATGCCAGGCACTATGATAAGTATGGAGGGCTTAGAGACTAAAACACAGCAGTCCCTGCTCTCAGGGAGTTTACATTCAACTAGAGGGATGTAGCAGTCATACTAATAAGTAAATACAAAGTATATGAATGGTGATTTCGAGGAGTTTGTTGTAAGTGTCCTCCCCCAGACTCCATTGCTCTTCTCGGTTAGATATCCGAGGTAGTTAACTCCAGTGCGGCGGGGAACATGTGCCTCAATTTTTGCATTTGACATCCATTGCCTGGTTCTTCTCCAGGTTGGGATGGGACATCCCATCAAAGCTCTCCAGCCATATATACAGGTACAATATGAAGAGAGGGAGTGTGGTTAAGTGAGTATGTCTTTAGACTGGATGCCAGGAATCAGGCATTTCTCCATCTGCCCAAGCTCCCTGCAGAGAGAACCAATATATTAGAACCATGGAACCTGAGTGTATAATAGAAAGAAACCTCAGAGGTCATTGACAATCTAGTCAATGAATAGATGATTTATTTTACTGAGGAGAAAGCTCTGTAAGTAGTTTGTTACTTGGTTAGATAACTAACTGGCCAGTTAGGGATGGCAGAGATTCTTTTTGGCAGAGAAAAGGATATGGATCCTGTCCATTTTTTCTACTTTCAAAGCAAACCGAGCTTTCCTTATCCTATATATTGTCCTTTAATGGGTTTTCAGACTGCTGTCATGATTGAATCTGAGTTATTTTTTCCTGTTATTTGCAGTTTTAAGGACAGAAATATATTTTCTATTGAAATTATTCCTGAAAATGTCCCAACAGTATCAAAGAGATTGGTCCTTTGGATATGGCTAGCAGGATGGAATATTAATCAGCACGTTAATATTGAACAACTACTATACTCCCACTAAATACTAGACACTGTGGAGGGATGTAGAGGAACAGGCCATATGTTTTGCCCTCATGGGGCTTACAGTCTAACTTCAGAGACAGATTATTATTCAAGAATCACAAAATGCCAGAATTGCAAGGAACATCAGAGGGTACCAACTTGAACTCATGAATGAAAAATAGCATTTATTAAGTGCTTTCTAAGCCCCAAAATTTATGCTAATGGTTGGGGATTCAAATGCAAAAGGGAATTCAGTTCCTGTCCTCCAGGAACTTACATGCCAATGGGTGAGATAAAATATATTGACCATCATTGAAATAGCATGGCAATCTTAGAAATTATAATTCTCTTTTTTTGACATAGACAATGAGTGTTCATCCAGCTTTTGCTTGGAGATCGCCTTTGGAGAATGCAACATATGACTTTTCTGGGCAGATCATTTTAGTTTTACATAATTCTAAAGTGTTATGACAGTTTTCTTTACATTAACTTAAATCTACTTCTTTCCATGAAGACCTCCTGTCAGGGAAACACATTCAGCTGTGGGATAACTCAAATCATTCCAGCTTATATATGACTCTTAGCATCTTCCACTCATTACTTATTTTTCTACACTATGTGTATTAAGCAAAACAAGTCTAAAACCGTTAATTTGCTATGTTGGCTAAGACTCAATAAAGTTTATTCAATACTCTAGCTTCATTTTGCTGAACCTTTCTATGTCTCCAACCAACCATCTCACAGTGATGTCATATTGGTTCTCTTCAAGAACAAAGACCGACCCACTTCTTCCTTGTCACCTTTTTTATCCCTTCTGTTCTCATCTTCCTTCATGTACCTGAAGCTCCTGAAACCATTGATCATTCTTTCCTTCTTTATGCCATTTCTGCTGACTTCTGTGACAATGCAATTATGTTTTTCTTCCAGGCCTTCAAGTTGCTTCTTATCTGTCTCCCTTACTGTCTCCTTCCCACCCTATTCCTATACCTTAAAATACTCTGTAATTTTGACCTTGTCCCTCTTCTCTATACTTTCTTTCTTGGTGACATCATCTTCTCCCTTAGCTCTAATTATCACCTTTATACAGATGACTTCCAAATGTATATCTACACCACTGGCTTCCATCCAGAGCTGCTATTTCCCTTTTTCCAACTCCTCCCTGAATATTTCCATTTGCATGTGCCACCAGCATCTTAATTTCAACATGACCAATACTGAATTCACCTTCTTCCCTCCCCCTAAAATTCTTTATTTCTGCTAATAGTACTACCATTGTCCTGACCAATCAGACTATGACCTCAGAGTCACCTTTGACTCTTTCCTCTATCATACTCCCGTATCTAATTTATTTTCAATTCATTCCCTGTTGGTTCTTCCATTGGCAATAACACTTGGGTCCACCCCCTAATTTGCATTTTTGCTGCAACCATCTGTTCTATTAGGGGGCCTCCAATCTCGGCAGTGTGGAGAATCTCTTCTTGACTGAACCATTTAATAGTTGGATCTCCCTTTCTTCAATTTTCCCTTACTTCATCCTTTTTATAGTTGCCAGGGTCATTTTTCCTGTTTTATTTCTCTGATAATGTCACTTGTCTATTATATAAAACCTCTATTGGCTCTATTGTCCACCAAATAATGCGGACTCTAGAGCCTGGTATTCAAAGCCATCTATGACTTGTCCCACCTTTCCAGCCTTATTGCCTGTTATTCCTTGTTCTTTAAATTTTGATTAAACTGAATGAAATAAGGTTCTTTCCTGTCATCCCTCTCTTGTGCTTATGTCTTTGCTCAATCTCTCCTCTACTCCTGAAAGGATTTTCCCTATTCCCATTTTTTTCTTTGTGTTCCAAAGAATTCCCTCCTTCCTTCCTTTAAGATCCATGGGTTCAACTATCATTGTTATGTAAATGTGACTAAATTGACACAGCTAGCCCTTTTTTTCTCTCTTGACTTTCAATCCTGCATCACCAACAGTCTATTGGATATCATCTGAATATCCATTTCACAGACATCTCAAACTCACTGTATTCAAAACAGAATTCATTATTTTCCCCCCTAAGCCCCTCTGCCCTCCCAACTTCCCTTTTTTGGTCAAAAGCACTAAATTCACTATAATCTTAGCAGCTATCCAGGTTTTCGAACTCAGAATTATTATTCTTCATTTTCCCTCCTCCCTCTGCCCCATATCTAGCAAGGTTACCAAGTTTTATTGGTTCTATATCTATAACATTTTTTTTCAAATTTGTGTATGTCTTTCCATCTCTACTTTGACTCTCTTAGTTCAGGTTGCCATTACCTCTCACTTGGATTGCTGTAAAAGCCTGATTCATTGGGCTCTTCTCAGAAAGCTTCCCTTAGTCCATCTTCTCCAGAATTGGCCAAATTGCTGTTATTGAAATATAAATTTGATCATGTTCTTTCTTCCCTTCCTCAAGAAGCCTCTATGGTTTCTCATTCCCTTTAGAAAAAAATATCAATTTCCTTTGTCATTGAAAGACATTAAAAAGAATATTCCTATGGATTTTTCCAGATTAATGTCATCCTTCTTCATTCATTCTACCTTTCAACAAAACAGGTTTATTGGATGTTTTTTGTAAATGATACTTCATCCTTCACCTCTCAACTTTTGATTAAGCTATTCCTCATACTTGGACATTCTCTCTTTTTGTCTCTGACTCTTATAACCATGTTGCCCTTCAAGGGTCAACTCAAAAGCATCACTTCCTATAGGAGGTCTCTCTTAACTTCTGCCAAGTTGTTATTGTTCTCCCCAGAAATTGGAGGGTTTTTTTAAAAAATTGCTATTTATATTTTTGTGCATGTTGTTTATCCTCATTGATATGTAAGCTCCTTGAGAATAAGGACTGTTTTATTTTTGTCATTGAATCTGGTGTTTCTGAGCAAAGTGTTTGACATATAGTAGGTGCTTGACAAATACTTGTGAAATGAAGTTGAAGCTACAACTTAGGTACTGTATCTTTTAGTTTTCTAAAATATTTCCTATTGAAAGTGATCTGCCTTCCCCTCTTTTCCCTACCCTCCTCTGTATTTCTGACTTTCTCTCTCTGTCTTTTCTCTCTCTCTTTGTCTCTCTCCTGTTTCTCTGTTCTATTTTATGCCATGTTGCCTAGTCTTCTTTGCTCTTATCAAATTTCCCCTTGTAATATATTTCTATATCTCTTCCTCTATCATTCCTCATTCCTACCCAGTAGACTAAGTAACTTCTTGAAAGCTACATTTGTTTATATCTTTCATTCTTGTATACTAGTGCTGATTACAGTTCCTTGTACACAATGTCATTCTAGTTTCTCTTTCCTTGTGTTTCTTTTGCTCCATCCCAAGGGAGAGGGCCTAATCTGGATAAATGTTGCCCAGCATCCATTTTCTGGACCATTTCGGCAAAAGCACCCCTGAATTTCCTGACCACCTAATGAATTAGTGAAAAGGCCAGATCATTCATGAAAGAGGCTAAGCAGGGAACTGGCCTACAGGGAAGCTACTTAATATATGTTTGGTGGAATCAACACAAAAGATTAGGAATCTCAATCTGACCATAACATGGAGGAGAGGTTGGAACCTGGAAGCAAAGAGACCACTACTTGAATAATCCAGGACCATAATGAAGCAGGTGGGCCTCCTCAACCTGAGTCAGTTCAAAGGGATAATAGAACGAATGCTTGCTCTAAAGAAAGAGAATTTGGGTTTAAATCCAGGTGTTTTCTACCTGTTCTACCTTAAGATAGCACATAGTCTTCCTGGGTCTCGATGTTCTTATCTACAAAAAGAGGGGTTTGGACTAAATCAGGAACTCTTATTTCTCTTGGGGCCCATGGACAGATTTCAAGGGGCCTGTGAATTTAGATGGAAAAAAATTATGTTTTAAATGTCAGTATTATAGTTTTCCTTTGTAGTCCTGTGGATTTATTCATTTTAAAAATATGATTCTGAGAAGGGATTTATAAGCTTCACAGAATTGGCAGAAGGAATCATGAAACCTTAAAAGTTAAGCACCCCTGGACTGAATACTTTCTAAAGTCACTTCCAACTTCATGATCCTATGAGAGAAGGGGATTTTATGAGAGACATTTAGAATGGAAAATCAACCAGATTGTGTGTGTGTGTGTGTACCTTAGTAGTTTTATTTATTAGTATTTATTATTAGGATTATTGACTTCCTTGTCTGGAACTGTTGTGAGTAGGTGACTGTGCCCATGGCCCTAGGCTGTCCCTACATGCCAGTTCCCTGCTTAGCCTCTTTCATGAATGATCTGGCCCTTTCATTAATTCATTAGGTGGTCTTTAGAGTCAGGAAATTCAGGAGTGCTTTTGCCAAAATTGTCCAGAAAATAGAGGCTGAGTACTATTTGTCCAAGTTTGGAAAAAAGAAGCTAAGAAATGGAGGTATTTGCATTGTGGTGAGACCCAGCCAGAGAGGAAGCAAAAAAAAAAATCTCCCTAACAGGAAGAAAGAATGGGAGAGCCACAGATAGCAAAGTTTAGACAATGGAACTGAAAGAGAGCTGAGAGATCATTTAAGCCAACCTCTAAAGTAAAGGCAGTGAGTGCATGGAGCGGTGATCCTGACATTAGGGAAACTTGAGTTTGAATTGGACTTCAGGTATTTACTAGCTATGTGATCCCATGCAAATTACTTAGTCCTGTACTTCAACTATAAAATGAGGATAATAATAATATACTATTAGAGTTGTTTCCAGCATCCAATGAGATAACAATAAAACATTTAACATAGTTCCTGGCACATAATAGATACTTAATAAAGGTTTATTTCCTTTCTACTTAGGAGAAAACAGGCTGAAAGGGATAGGGGCTAGTGTGACCAAGATCACACAGGTGGATTCAGGTCTCCTGATTCCTATTTAGTGTCCCTTTTACTTTATTTCAAGGTGTAGATAGACGGAGTCCAGAAGGCTTCATTTTATATGGCCTAACTCCATCATGTCCCCTGGATTTGGCTCTTGGTTATATAACTCAGCTTATATTGTTGCATTTAAAAAAAACCCAGTACATTAAGCTTATTAGGCTTGTCCCCTTACCTTCTTCCTACTCTCACCCCAAGGGAATGGAGCAGTCTGAGAAGGACTGCAGCCCCAAATCTCTGATAACCTATGAAGCACGCCTACGTTTATGTCCTCTCATCACCTCAAACTCATCATGTCCTAGAATGAACTTATTGTTTTTCCCCCAACTAGATCTTTCCCCCAACAATGTCATCCTGGCCCCATGATTCTTCTGGACTTCCAAGGCTCTTTGATAACCTTCATTTTCTGTAGCCAGTTCTCTGAATAAGTTCTATCCTTTTCACTTTGAAAATAACTCTTCCATTTACCTTTCCTCTTCATTCCCATCACTGTCACCCCAATGAAGGCCCTTCTTTTATTTTGCCTCCTTTACTGTAAAACCTTTCTAACTAGTCTTCTTGCTCACCCCTGAATTCCTTCCAGTGGCTCCAGCATGTGCTGGCTGAGATGGTCTTCTCGAAGGCACTGTCTGTCTGCTCTGCAGAACTCATTGACTCGATAACATCACCCATGTATTCACGAATCTGCCATATTTTTTATTTGTTATTGCACCAAATTCAGATTCATCTTTCTAGATGGGGGCCTCCATAATCTGTCCTTTGTTCTCTAACCTTAATGCCCATGATTGCCTAGCAGCTATCTAACACATACTCTACTCAGACTAGTTTTGTTATATTTCAAACCTACTATGTTCCTGTCTTCCTTGTACCTTTGTCTGGTTTGCTCTCCCTCCTCCTCCATCTATTTCTATATCCTCCCAATCTTTCTAGACCAGAAGTTTTGAACGTGTAGTACACAGACTCCCATCATATTCATGAATAGTTTCAGGAGTCTATGAACTTGGATGGAAAAATTATGTCTTCGTTTTTCGCTTGTCTCTAATTGCTATTTCATATTATTTTAAATTATTTAATAGCATTATTCTGAGAAGGGGTACATAGACTCTCAAAACCCCATTCCCATTCATGAAGGATCATAGATTTAGTAACCTGTCCAGGATTGTCCATCTAGTGAGTGGCAACTCATTGCCTCATTGGAGTCAGAGCAGAGATTGTGGTGGTCCAAGCACCCAGAGAAACCAAAATTAAGAGCCTTTTTGAGCAGCCAGTGGGAGTCTGCCCCACCTCAGTCTTGGGTTCTGGGCACTTCTGTTGGCACCAGATCCTGGAGAGAAGAGAGAGCAGCCCCTGCCCATTTATAAACTGGAGCTTTGTTGCATTTTGTTTGGATTTATTGTTGACTTTATCTTTATAGCCTTAAAGAACCCTTAATTATAGGTTTGCAGCCAGGCCTTAATAGCAGCAAATATCTGCTGATTAGGAATGCAGCCGATTGAAATTCCCAAGGCTTCCTACCCTCCTTCCCTGGCTTGGCCTGGCCTGGCCTCTGAGCACAATGTTGGAGTTCCAGAGATGGCACTTTGCCTTCTTTTGGACCCAGTATACTCATTTCCATCTCTGCACCCTACACATTCTCTTCCTGTCTCTGTCTCTCTCTTCTCTTTCTCTGCCTTTTCTCTGTCTCTCTCTTGTCTTTCTGTCTCTTTTCTCTCTATGTTTATATGTCTCAGTCTTTCCCTCTGTCTCTGTCTTTCCTCTGTCTCACTGTTCCTGTCTCTATTTTTTTAACTGTTTCTGTCTCTGTTTCTCTTTTTCTATCTCTGTCTCTGTCTCTGTTTCTTTCTTTAACTCTTTTTGTCTTTGAGTCTCTATCTCTGTTTCTCTGTCTCCCTTTCTTGTTCGCTTTTCCCCTCTCTCTCTTCTTTCTTCATTTCTGTTTCTTTCTCTCTATCTCAGTTTCTGTCCCTCTATCTCTTTCTCTCACAGGCACAGAGGCTGGCTTCTGAGAATCTGAATGTCAATGAAGATAAACAGCCACATTAATTCTCAAAACATGAGAAATTAGAATCAAAACTCCCAATCAATAAGTATTGATTGAATTTGAGCTGTTCTTTTTAATTCAGTCCCACATTTATTATGCTCCCACTGTGTGCCAGGTACCATGCTTGAGACTGAGGATACGAAGATAGAACTAAACTCATGTTTGCTTTCCAAGAATTTACACTCTCCTGAATGATGTGCTTTACATTGTACTTTAGGGAAGCAAATAGCCCAGAAGTAATTGCTTCCTCTCTGTCCTTCCTGAAAGGTTTTCTACACATGCAATCTAGTGATGAGTGTCCATGTGGGGCAGTGAGATAAATGAACATCACCTCATAGATCAAGGAATCTGGTTTTTGTCTTGGTCTCAAGCTCAAGCTCACTGTCCTTGTCCAGTTAATTTAATTTTATAGTGCCTCAGTTTCCTTCTCTGTGAATTATGGTTAGGTATATAAACCTCAAATCAGAAACTGTTTTTTTTTTTTTTCATTCCCATATTCCAATCCTCCTCAGAGTATCTAGTAGAAGTGGATATTTAATAAATAGTTGTTTATTTGAGTTGAATGATGAGAACTTTGTTATTTTTTTTTGGTTTGTTTTCATGGACAATAGTCATGGCAACAGTTAGTAAACTGCTATAGCTTACATAGTCAAATTTGATTGTGGAAATATTTAGAATTTGAAGGGACCTTAGAAATCTGTTAGTTCAGTTTCCTCTTTTTACAGAAGAGGAAATCTAAGGCCCTCAAAATGAAATTATATGCCCTAAGATATACAAGTATTAAGTGGCAGAACTAATGTTTTAACCTAGGACCTCTAACTGTTACTAGTTAGTTGATAGTTGATACCCTCCCATGCTAGATCCTATTCCTGAGGACAGTTTGGGGTTTAAATTCTAGCTCTGAAATTAATTTGTGGTTCTTGTGCTAAGAGATTTCCTGCTGCTTCTCACCTGTGCTAGGTCTCGTATATTTATGGCTTACAGGCTGAAAGTTTTAGATCTGGAAATGACTTTTGAAGTCTGACTTCTCCTTGTATATGGAAAGTAAGGACGATAGAGGGTGAGTGTGCCGGCCACAGTGGGATCCAAGCATCATAAATCTAAACTGGCCATCATACTAGATGACATACTACATGGCATACTATATGATACTACATCCCCTACTTTACAGATAAGAAAATTGAGACCCAATTTCCTGGGATAGCTAGCTAGCAAAGAGAATAGAGCTGGACATAGTCAGGAAGAGCTGGATTGCTAGCTTGCCTCTGACATTTATTTGCTGTGTGATCCTAGGCAAGTTATAACCTCTCGGTGCCTCAGTTTCCCCATCTAGATATATTGAACTTGGTAGTCTCTAAAGTTCTTTGCAGCTTTTAATTCATAATAATATGAGGTTAGGAGACTATCTAAGGAACCGCAGGTAATGAGTATCAGAGGTATGATCAGACTTCAGAGCTATAAAGAGTCCTTTCCACCACATTGAGCAGGAATTCAAATTCACATCCTCTGCATTTAAATTTAATATTCTTTTTACTCTATTGCACATATTTTCTTTCTCCCTAGACTGTGAATTCTGTGAAGACAGTAACATTATTACATTCCTCCTTGCATCTCTGCCAGCCTCAGCATCCAGAACACTGCTTATGCATGGTCCACATTTGTCTAATGCTTGCACAAGGAAGGGAGTAAGGTAGGGAAGAAGGCAGACCACAATGGACACAGCTCATCCCTTATCTCTGCAAAGACATCACAGGCTCTTTCTCCACTTTGCTGCCAGGCCCACAAGAAGGGACAGGAGGGGGAACAGATGTCCAGTATCTCCAATGCCAAATGTGGGTTGAAAAGGCAGCGTGTTTAGAAAGAAGAGAGCAGATATGAAGGGCTTTTTAGTCAATAACCAGCTCCAGCCAGCAGGCCTGTCCCAATCCTGTCAAGGCAGCAAAGACCAACCAGGGCTGTTGCCCTAGGGATTGAGAAGCATGGACACGCTCACTGAGCATCCCCTTATGTTCTGATAGAAGCTGTTCAGGGTAAACAGCATCAAGAGTGTGAGGCCACGCTGAAGAGAACCCTGGGTCGCCACACTTGCCAACCACTTCAGACTTCTGTGCTCCTCCCTTTGGAAGGTTTTAAGCTAGCTTGGCCTTTTGCTTCCAAATTTGGTTGGAAAGTTGATTTGTTTAAGGAATCCTCAAATGTCAGAGCTAGGAAGGAGACTTGGAGAGTATCAACTCCAACTCTTCTCCTCACTTACCCCAGTCCACTCCTGAGAAACCTTCCCCTGAGACCTTCCTCTTTTCATCAGTGGCTTCTTCCCTGGGACAACATTTCTGGAAGGACCCCAGCCCATGCTGTATCCTTTACTACAAGAGGATTACAGAATCCTCTTCCTTTTCCTTTGAAAGCCAACTTTTTGCTTGCTTGTATTTGTATGCTCAGTGACTAATAAATGCTTACTTGCTGTTTCCATTCATCCATCTGACCATCTGTCTATCTGTCTACCTACCTCTATTATCCATCTATCCATCTATCTATCTTATCATCTCTTTATGATCTATTTCTGTCTTTCTCTCGTGTGTCTGTCTCTTTCTGTGCATCTCTGTCTCTGTCTGTGCGTCTCTGTCTTTCTACCTCTTTCTGTGTGTCTCTGTCTCTGTATGACTCTTTCTCTGACTCTATTTCTCTCATTTGCCAAAGTTCAGATAGCTACTTAGTATCAGAACTAGATAGAACACAGGTTTTCTGATACCCACAACAATCTTAGGAAGCTAATAGTATAATAATTATTATTATTACCATTTCTTAAATGAAGAAACCAAGATAAAGTGAGATTCTGTGACTTCTCCAGGGTAGGCAGCAGGGTTTGGTCACATCGTTGTGTACTGTGATGGAGGAGGTCATTTGTGCTGGATGTCTGAGGTCCATATCCCCAGACCATTGGGTGAAGGTTATGTCTAAGGTAAGTATTCTCCTGGGCACAGCACAGCCTGTGGAGTTGCCAATGTGGATATCTGAGGCAGGGCCAGTGCTCAGGGGAGCTTAGCAGGTGGAGTCCTTCCCTTCCCCAAGGTATCTGACTCTCTATTCCCCCCAGACTCATTTGTGGCTTGGCACAGATGGCCCAGTGAGGTACGGCCTCAGATGTTTGTTGCTGCCTTGCTCTTTTGCCAGGAAGACGGTGCTAGTAGTGACGATGAAGTCTCTGGGACATTGGAGTCAAGGGATATCCTAGGATAATAGATTTAGAACTGGATGTCATCTGGGTTCACTCCATTCATTTTATAGCTGAGGAAACTGAGGTTCATAGAGGTTAAGTGTTAAATGACTCGTGTAGGACCATCCATTTCATAAGTGAATGATGCAAGATTCAAATGCAGCTCTTCCAGATTCCCAGTCCGATGCAGTCACTCAGATATCACATGGCACCATAAGGAGAGCATTTCTCTTGTCTCAATTATGCATACATGTCATGACTTGATATGGAATGAGCGGGGTATACTTTTGACTTTCTCCTTACTTCTCCTCCTGTGTCCCTCACCTTCTCTGGAATCCCTTCTTGGTGCCCTCCATTTCAGAAAAGTGAATCCTTAGGAAGATAATAAGCAGATGATAGAATATAGATAGATATTGCAATACTGTGTTTTTATCAGAGACTTTGGTCCCAGGGGCTTGAATACTTGAGAGGCCTGAAAGAACTCAGGGAAAGAACTTGGGAATCAAAGGATCACAGATTAAAAGATGATAATGGGCCTCAGAATGCTTCTGATCCAACTGGAGAAAACAGAGACTCAGAGAAGGATCATAAATTTAGAGCTCGAATGGATTGTAGAAGTCATCTGGTCCAACTTTTGCATTTTACGGGTAAGAAAACCGAGGTCAAATAACTTGCCCAATAAATAATAATAAAAACCAATCAATTTACATTTTTTAATAAATAATATGTA
The DNA here is from genome assembly GCF_048593235.1 of Sminthopsis crassicaudata. Taxonomy (NCBI): domain Eukaryota; kingdom Metazoa; phylum Chordata; class Mammalia; order Dasyuromorphia; family Dasyuridae; genus Sminthopsis; species Sminthopsis crassicaudata. The sequence continues at coordinate 705,129,969 of NC_133617.1, read as the reverse complement.
TTTACCGGTGATATGAATATAAATAATAGCAGCTAACATTTATAGAGTTTTAAAGTTTGCAAAGCATTTTAAATAGAATATTATTTTACTTGAGATAACTCTCTGAAAGAGGTTAAATGTTTTTCCTTGGGTCACCCTGTTAGTAAGTTCCTGAAACAGGAGACAAACTCACATCTACACACAAGCTAGACTCTAAGCCTCCTATAGCTAACCTCTCTTGCCTTACCTGCAAAAAGCGAATATATATATAGAGATCTCTTCTTAATACCTGCAGTGAAGCAGGTTGCAATATAGATAGTTTTATTAATAATAACAAGTGATGTTTTCAATTAGTCTATGGAAGATGAGCTTATATTTCAATTCATAGTTAATTTAAAAGGCAGTTATTTCATCCACTTTTGTAAATGTCTGCAGAACATTATATATAAAAGAACAATAATCAGACAGCAGACATTTATTAGCCCTGTAATGGGTTAGATTCTGGAGATACAAAGATGAAAACAAAAAGTTCCTTCCCTCAAGGAGTTTAGTAAGTAGCAACTTGTTTTCCTGACAGTTTCTGTGGGAAAGAACGATTTGTTAAGTCACCACTGTCTGTCCTCATGGAGTTTGTAATCTAATAAAGGTATGAAACATAATAATAAAATAACTCATGGTTGGAGAGACATAAACAAAAGAATGTGTGGTTGTAATCAGAAAGCATGTATTAGGCACTATGTTGTAAAGAAAGGCAAAAATACAATCCCTATATTTAAGGTGTTCCTATTGGAATGGGGGAAACATAATGTAAAATATGATACATACAAGATACAGTTTATACTGAGAAGATGGAAACAAAATTGGCTGGGACAAGCAAGATACAGTATATACTGAGAAGATGGAAACAAAATTGGCCAGGAGAAGGTCACAGTATCTGAGTTCCTGGTGGAGTCAGGAGCTCAGAAGCCTTATTCCAGAAGGTGCAATTTGAGTGGAGTGTTGAAGGATGTCAGGGACTCTAGAAATTGGAAGTGAGGATACTGCTGAGAAGTACGAGGTGTCAGTTATAACAACTGCAAGAAAAACCACAATAATAAATGACATTTCTGTAGCGTTTTCAGAAAACACTTTACATACATATTTTAATGAGAGGGGCTTGGTGGGCCCAGATGTTTCAGAGAATTCTCCTAACCTGTCTCCACCCATTAGAATGTGAGCTCTCTGAAGGGAAGGGCTTTTTTTTACTTTTCTTTCTATTCCCAGAACTTGGCCCAGTGTCTGCACAGAGAAAGTGCTTCATAAATGTATTTTGTTTTGAGGAAGGGTTCTGTAAGGCAATGGTGGACTGACATTATTTCTCCAATAGTAGGGGCTATGTTGCCCTGCTTTTCCACTCAGATTTAGCATGGGAATTTACAGAAGGACCTGTTCTCCATGAAAGCCATGTCAGATCATTTATCTCTATCACTTAATCCAAGAAAGCCAGAGGCTGTATGCAGGTTACAGCTGGCACTCAGTGGCCCTTTGGGTTTCATGCAGAGAGTAGGTCCTAATGAGTGAGTGATAGATTTGTCATCTCCATTTTCAGCTACCTTAACTTCCTATTGAGAGCACTTTTGGTAAGTCAGGTCTGCTTATGAAACCAGCCCAGGGCCTGGACACTGCAGGGCCTCCTTCCTGAAAGTGAGTGGGCCCTGTGAACACTCATAGAACAGGAGAGGGAGGTGGTGTAGTGGTGGGAGTGAGTGTGAAATAAGTCCAAGGCTGGTGAATATGTGGGCATGTGGCTCCCTCCTTGCTATCCACATCACCCACACCGAATGCATCATTGTCCTGGAGAACTGGGTTGAACTGCAAAGATCTAGAGACCAAAGTCCTCATTCAGGCATTTTGAATTGCTTGATGTAATGGAAAGAACACCTCCCCTTGAGAAGTCATAGGATCATGGATTAAGAGCAGAAAAGGATCATAGATAACATCCAGTCTAAGTCCCTTATTTTAAGTAGATAAGGAAATTAAAGGTCCCTGGAGAAAGAGACCATGACCTATAAGGTCACTTGAACAGATCATACAAATAGTAACTAACAAAGCCAGAATTAGGATCTAGGTCTTCTGGATCTAATTTTAGTGCTCTTCCTATGGATACCATGCTCAAAAGATAAGGGTTTGAGTCCCAGTTATATGGATTAGCATGTGACTATAGTTAAATCACTTACCCATTCAACTCAGGTCAACTCAACAGATGTTTATTAAGTACTTACCAGGTCACAAAGCATTGTGCTAGACACTGGAGATGCAAAAATCAAAAGAAAACAGTGCCTGCTCAAGAAGCTCCTAATCTATTAGGACTTCATTCTCTGGATCTATAAAATGGGAATAGCAACAGCCAATTTTACCTGGTCATTATGAGTAAAGTTACTAGATTTCCACCAGGAAAGCATGTCTTATCCAGACTTGACATCTCCCCTAATAACTGGTTGGTGCAGTGGTCTATGTATAATAGCTGCTTTTGGAATTTGATTTGAATTTTATTGAATCAAACCTTAAAATGCCATATAAATGTGAACTATTTGCATTCTCATTATTATTACAACTATAATAGGTTGCCTTCCTTTGGTCTTTATCAGGAAATCCATCTAGACCTGTGACATAGTAGATAGAGTACTGAACTTGGAGTCAGGAACCTGAATTCAATTCCAACCTTGGACGTTTTGCTGTGTGACCCTGATCAAATTATTTAATCTCTGTTTGCTACTGTTTCCTCAACCATAAAATGGAGTTATAACAGCATCTATCTTCCAGGGTTATGTGATGATAAAATGAGATAATATTTATAATATGCTTTGAAAACTATAAAGTATTATATAATTAAAAGCTATTATTTTTATTGTCATTCAGACATATCTGAATAGTTTCCCACATGTGATAATTCAGGCATTATTATAATCATCAAAAATACATTGCCAATGGTAACAAATTAACTTAAATAAATCAATCAGCAAATATCTTTGTTTTATTTTGTTTTCACTTAATAATATCTTTTAAGTGCATGTAATGATAGTTTTCAACATTGATTTTTATAAGATTTTGAGTTCTAATTTTTTCTCTTTTCTTCCTTCCCTGCCTTTCTCCCTCCCCAAGATGACAAGCAACCTAATATAGGTTATACATGTATGATCATGTTAAATGTATTTCCACATTAGTTATATTGTTGTGAATGAAAAATCAGAACAAGAAGGAAAAACCATATTAAGAGGAAAAAAGTAAAAATAGTATGCTTGGATCTGCATTCAGATTTCATAGTTCTTTCTTTGGCTGTGGATAGCATTTTCCATCATGAGTCTTTTGGAATTGTCTTGGATCATTGTATTGCTGAGAAGAATCAGGTTTACCTTATTAACAAGCATTTTTCATGTGTCAGATACCATGTTACTGGAGATACAAAAAAGAAGCAAAAGCAGTTCCTGCCCTCGTGGAACTTCTATTTTAATGGGGAAGTCCATGTATATGGAGGTCTCATGGTAGAGTACATGGGTGATAACCTCAGAGAAGAAGGCACTAGCAGTGAAAGGTGCTGAACTCACTCTCCTGCAGAAAGTGACATTTGAACTAAATATTCCGAATCTTGCATATTGGAGGAAGTTACTGAAACTAAGAGACAAAGGTGAGGAAGGAACACATTCTATGAGGGACAACCAGTACAAAGGCATGGAGACTTTATTCTTAAGTGGGAGAGCAAGTAGACCAGTATGGCTCCATGAGAGAATGCAGTGAGGAGAGTGAGATTAAGAAGAATGGAAAGATAGTAAGTGATGGTTGAGGTTAGGAAGAATATTAAAAGCCTAGCAAAATTTAAATTTGATATGAGAGGAGCCATTGGAATTTACTTTGTGGGAGAGGTGATGCGATCTGTACTTTTTTGATTTTTGGTGTGCAGTGTCTACTCTGGAGTTGGGAGAGGCTTGAGGCAGAGAGACCAGTTAGAAACTCTTGGAATTCCAGTATATTAGGATGTTTGGATGAATGGAGAAGAGGGCAATCATGGAAGAGATGTAGAGAAAGAAATGACAAGATTTGGCAATTTCTTAGATATATAGGATGTGGGAAATAGAAAAGAATATATATAATCTGTCCTGAAATGCTCTTAGGCCATTCCCCACCCTGTTCTCATTTTTTTTTTTTTCTCCTATGTCTGTTCTCCCCTTTAGAGAATTTTGCATACTCTCTAGATACAGATTTGGCTTCCAATGACCTGATTTGAGTACCAGCTTTGTTATTCTATCTGCATGTTGTTGAATTAGCCTGTCATGTTTTTGAACCTCAATTTCCTAATTTGTAAAATGACCCATTTGCACCTAATGGCTTTTAAAATTCCTTTTAGTTCTAAATCTAATTGTTCTTCTTGTCCCCTGCTCCATAATAGATAAGGATCCCTTCTTATTGTGCTGTCCTGGTTTTGACCCTCTCTCTGAGTTTGGGTTTGGAAAGTTTTGACTGTGTGCCAAGTTGTCTTGCCTGGACACAACTATTGCCCTGAGAAGAGTCTTGTTTCAGGATTCCATGTTAAGCCATCCATACAGAACCCCTGTTCAGCACTTCATTGCCCAGAGATGTCCCACCAGGTTCTCTATAAATGATCTCACACTTATTTTCCGGAAACTCTGAATCCTCAGACTGAAAGTCAATTGGCTGCCCAAGGGGAAGGCAGAGCTCTGGCTCAGCTCAGCTTCTTCATCTAGGAAACCCTTTAAGGTTGCAATAAATTTCTCTTTTCCCATGGCCTTCAGACTGAAGATGATCCATCATCCATTTGAGAACTGGAAGGGGTGTTGGAGATCAATTGGTATAGCCCCTGTATTTGACAAATAAGGAAACTGAGGTCTAGAAAAGGAAACTGGTTTATCTTGGGTCACATAGGGAGAAGAAACAAAGTCAAGACCCTCTCCTCCCCCATAAGCCTCTGATGTTTCCCTGAGATGTGGGTGTCATGTTGGTTTTTTTCCTCTCCTCCTTCACACAGGAGCATTGGATGTAGGGATGAACAGGGTAATTTAGCTTCCCTCCTATGATTCACAAGGGCCAACTTTAGAAAGCTTCAACTAAGAAGAATAGGAGAGAAAAATAGAAGGACAACTTGATAGTTGTAGAAATACTCTGGTTTTTGAGACTTTCTGAGTGTTGGTGAGTATGTGAATAGGGAGAGATCACCTATAGGGGAAAGGGGTTAATATATCTGGGATGTTGCCCGTGACAGTCCCAGGCCTCTGCCTAAGAGGAGATTAACCCTGTCAGTCAGTCACTTTTTAGCTCTGTTTCTTGCCTTTCCCCACTGCCTCAAATTCATCCTTTCCTTGAGAACCTCCTCTGCTCCAACCCTGTTCTCTCCAGTAAATAGCAAGGCAGCTAAATGGTACTGAATAGAGTGCTGAACCTGGAGGCAGGAACATCTGAGTTCAGATGCAGCCTCATACAATAGCTGTGTGACCTTGGGCAATCTCAACTACAAAACGGGTATTTCCCAGTATTGTTGTGAGGATAAAATGACTTAATATTTGTAAAGCACTTTATAAACCTTAAAAAGCTTCTTCTTGGTATTAGATATGAACAGAGATTTTACTTGAATTTTGCTACAGAGCTCTTGTCATCTCTCCTATATTTATAAGACCAGTGGATGTAAAACTATCAAACAGCCTTGAATGCCATCCCTCCCCTTCCTCTAAAAGAGACCCAGAGTGTTCATTAGGTTATAGACTCTGGGCTGAAGGGGACTTCAGAGACCATCAAATCCAAGGTCCTCTTTTTAAAGAGGAAGAAACTGAGTCCAGCTGAAGTTAAGAGACTTCTTCAAGATCACACTGGGCTTGAATGCAGACTTGGGATTGGAACTAAGGTCATTTGACTTCAAAGCTGTCACTCTTTCCCTGTGTTTGTTACCAGTGACTGTTCAGTAAGGAGTAGAGCTAGAATTCCAAATAGCCCTTGTTCTAAATCCAATTATCTCTTGGGGAAGCTTTTTCTTCTATCTGCAGAATTCCAGAATTCCCAAGGTGCACAGTACCTTTCAACTATACACCTGCTTTCCTGAGCAACATTTTGCCTGAACCAGACCCATTTCTTTCTTTCTGACTCAAATTTTGTTTTCTTCAGGAAACTATCTTTAACCTAGAACTTGAGCAAATAAATGAATGTATGGTTTGCACCAAGCTGTGGCTTCCCAAATAATTGTGGCACACAAAGAAATGTGTTTGGGGACTAGGGGGAAAATGGAGTGGCGTTTCCAGCTGCAGGAAATATACCCCAAATGCTTAGGTAGGATTATTTACTATAATAAAGTGGAAAGAGCCTTGGCTAGGAGGGACCAGGCCCAGGCTTTACTTCTGGCTTTGACACTATCTTGTCATGTGACCTTGGCAATCTATTTCCCTTCTTTGCCTTATCTGGTAATTTGAGATTGGCTTAGGTCCCTGTATCATTATTTCCATCTGACAGAAATAGAGGTGCATTTAGGGTTAATAAATTGAAATGACTTACCCAAGATCACTTGATTAGTAAGTGGTAGAGTTGGGACATCTTGTATTCACCAGGGTGTTCTTTTCCCAACACCACCATTGATTCCTCTTTCTTAAAAACTCATATTCTCCTTTTTTGCCTTTCTTATGCCTAAAAAGTGATTCCAGATGGACAATGGAAGTGATTAGAGTTTGCTTTCAGGACTCTATGTAGCTTTAGCCTGTGCTGATGTGGAGGATGCTAATGGTCAGGGTATATCGAACCATAAGGAAGCAGCAGTGGATCATGGATATATAGCTGGAAGGGTCCTTGGAGACCAACTTTGCCAGTACCTTCATTTTTATAAATGAAGGATCTTAAGCACCAAAGGGAAAGTCACTTTCCTAAGATCTCTAGAGTCACTTTAAGTAGCAGAAGGGATATTTGAATTCAGATCCTCTGATTCTCAACGCTGGGTTCTTTCTATTGTATTTGGAATGGGAAACTAAGAGTCTCTGGCAGTCCACAAATTAATGGAGATAAGCAATTGTTGACTATATCTAGATATACTTGTCTGATAAGAATATTTCTCTCTGTAATTTTTCTTTATCCTTGACCTTTCTAGAAGACCCCCCCAGGATTCCTCCCGACCTAATTTCTGTTTCCCTTAATATTCTTTCCTCATTCTCTCTCTCCGTGGGCCCTCCCTTGGGCTCTGGTGAGAGACCAAGCTAATCAGCATTTAGCTGCATTCTTGTCCAACCTTGAATACCAGAATGTCAAAGCTAATAAGGACCCTAGAGATCATTTTTGTTGAACCCCTTAATTTTTCAAATGTAGAAACTGAGGACTAGAGAAAGTAAATGAGTTAGTTGCCCAAGGTCACAAAGGAAATTAGTGGTAGAGCCAAGACTAAAAGACAATGTCTGTCTCTTCAGTTTTTCATAAGATAGGCTTTCTCCCACCCACTTATGTGTACCCATATCTATATCTATGAAATGTCCTTTCATCCACACAATCATACTCTGAAGTTGGTACTTTTATTGTTCCCTTTTGCAGATGAGGAAACTGAGATTTAAAGAGATTAGGTCACTGGGTTCACATATCTACTATGTTTTGAATTCAGGTTTTTTTCACTTCTAGTCCCACTCTATAGCTTAAGTCTACATTATCTAACTGCTTTGAGAGGGACAGTAGAGGTTTCATGGAAGGTGACTTAATCCAGAATTGGAAGAACAGGTCAGTTTGGATAAGTAAATGGGATTTAGACTTGATGATCTCTTCTAGCATAATTTTCTAGCTTTAAAAGGTCTGTGATTCTACAAGTCTGTAATTCAATGGTTCTAAGCGATTAAAGCCACCCCCCACTAGCTTTGTAAAAATCAATTTGTATGTGGTCAGAAAGGAGGAAACAGAAAACACATGATTGAAAAGGCCTTATAAATCGGAGCTGCTCATGGGAAGGGGAGTCCATTTGTGTGGAGATAAAAGCCAGGACTTTTCTTCCCTGTGATTCAAAGATTGCTTTTCATGTTTTTCATTACCATGAAGGGTCACCATTATCTACCTCAGCAACCATATAGGTCAGCCTACACATGAACAAAAATCCATTTTATTATAGATATGACAGTTGTTCACCCAGCTTTTGCTGCTTTAATATTTACAAGTCATTTCCAAATATCATCTCATTTTATCTTGGTTCTGCCTTTTGGAGGCCAAATGGACAGTCTGATGACTTGAAATTCAGTTCCTAAGACTCTGGCCAAGGTGCTGAATCTCAATTTCCTCAATTGTAAAATGTGTTTAAATGATATTTGTGCTATCCCTTCACAACCTTGTGAGGAAAGTGCTTTGTGAAGATGAAAATATAGAAATGTGAATTATTAAAACATTGCAGAAACTCCTTTTTGGAAAGTCTCTTTATAAGATAATTGACTTCAACTCTTTAAATTTGTATCTGCCCACTTAATTATTCACCTTATTTGCCAGAGTGGGTTCTCAACAACTTTTAACTTTTTCTACTCTCTAGAGATACTTAAGCTATTTAAACAAATGGGCTGAAGGCTCTGAAGACTGTTTCTAGAGAGGCAGCCTCATAATGTGCTGAGTAGCGGTTTCCTTGTTAGAATTAGTGTACAATTAGACAAATTCATTTGGAGTGTTTGCTCCAAAAAGAAAAATCAGCTGTCTTATTCCTGATACACTTTATGATACATAGTGTCCACCTTTGCCATCTTTGCTACTCTGCTTGAGATTCAGTCTCTGGTTAATGAGTAAATAGGATAAAATTTAATTTCCTCTTAAGTACAGGCTAATCATTTATGGTTAGGGTATTTGGTGTCTGAAATAATTAGTTTTACATTATTCTTGGAAAAAACAACAACCGAGAAATGTTATTTCTTGTTGCCAAGCATCAGATTAGCGAAATTGGACTACAACTGTGACTTCTGGGAGTGCTAAAAGCTTTGATAAATTAAAGGATTTAACCCCAAGATATTCCATTTTCCAAAGGTGTCTATTTGTCTTTGTGTCTCTAAGTCCTGAGAGGAGGGTCTTGGCTAGATTCTTTACTTCATGTCTCGCTTTTCACTCTTATTGCTAACTACATTGGCAAGAGGCCTTGGTTTTGCTGGAAGCTTTTTTTGTTTTTTGTTTTTCCATGGTAGATTGTGTGTGTGTGTGTGTGTGTGTGTGTGTGTGTGTACATATGTATGTGTGTAAGATTAACTGGATTGCTCTATATATGCCTATATTAATCTCATTCTATAAAGCCTTTTATTGTATAAAATTGTTCTACTTGTTCTGTTCATATCACTGTACATCAATTCATGCAAGTCTTCCTAGGTTTCTCTGGAACTATTCCAGTTATCATTTCTAAGGCGTGGTAATATTCCATGTCATTCATATACAATGGTTTTTAAACCATTCCTAAATTGATGGGCACCTCCTTTATATTCAGTTCTTTCCATCCTTTTATTATTGAAAATCATTGTGTGCCCATGACTGGCACATTTTGCAGGTCTGATAAAGGATGATAACTATCAGAGATGCTCATATCTGTAGAGAACTTTGTAGTTTTCAAGGTACTTTTCCTATAATATCTTATTTTCACTTTATACTTGAAGAAATCAAAATTCAGAAGGGATGTTTGTTGGCTTAATTTAACTCCATTATTTTTAATCAATATAGGTATCAACTCACAGTATGAAATATAATCCATAGCCAAATATTTTCCCATTCTGTTTGATTTTTTCTTTTAGCTTTCTATAAATTTTCTAGTGAAAATCTACTCAAGTATTCTTTTGATGTATTTATTCTCACTTTCCCTACATGACTGGTCTCTTTCCTTTTCTGGTCATATTCATTCTTAACTTAATGTTTTATACATTTCTTGCATGCAAGTCATCATTGCGATTTATGCTGCCTGCTTACAACCATCTCATACCATTCCACTGCTACAGCCACAAGGAGAAGAAATTATTGTCCTGTAGTTTAGACCATTTCCTTTAAGCAATATCATCTCATCATTCTCTTCCTCCCCTATTTTAGCACAAAATATTAGAGAGAAGCAGGAAATAAGGAAATTAAATAAATAGTAAATGTAGCAATGAGGAGAGTTGTATTCTGCATGCTCTGGTTAAAGTCATTTTCTGAAAGTTACATTAACTGATAAAAAGTGAACAGAACTAGAAAAACATTGTGCACTCTAATAGCAGTATTGTAAATAAAGAATTGTTAGTGACTTAATTACTCTCAGAAATACAATGATCCAAAACAATCCCAAAGAATCATAATGAAAAATGCCTTCATATTAATGTCTTTCAAATACATACCAAAGCAACTGTTTTTCACTTTCTTTTTTTCTTTTTTTTTGAGTTTGTTTTTCCCCACCCAAATGACTAAGGTAGAATTTTCTTATATGATCACAGAATTATAAGCTATATTAGATTGCTTATCTCCAGGAGAGGGAAAAAAAGGGTGCTATCAGGAGCCAAAGAGTTTAAAAGTTCTTGCAATGAAATGGTGCCTTAGCTGCAGAAAAATCACCTCTTGCAAGTCACTCTCTAGTCCCCTCCTACTTTAGGGTGTGGTTTGTTGCTGATGTGAACATAGAACCCCTCCAATCAGTCTGCAGCTCTCCTCCTATGTGAAATGTGTGCTAATAGCCTCTTTCCTTCCTTAATGTCCATGAAATATTGGATATTCTTTTTTTTTTTTTCAAAATAAAGTCCCTTACCATGAGTTCTATGTGGTAATGAAGACTGAGAAATGAAATTGCTCTTTTCTCCCTTATCTTCTTCTTTTGGGCTTTTCATCCCCACCCTCTTCCTTCTTGCTCATATGGCAGATGGGAGGCCTAGTAAAAGTGCAAGGATGAGTGGGATGAGTGATGGTTGCTAACTCTATTTCTATTGACCTTTTGCTGTACAGTCTGTTTTGAACAGGAGCACTTTCTCAAATCGGAAATGATAAATTATGTCTCCTTTGATCTTGATCCAGCTAGTAAAAGAAAGCAGGTTAAGAAAAGGCAGAGCTACAGAGGGCAGTTCACTTCCCCTGTCAGAGCTTCAATATTCTAAGACTCCTTCAAGTGTTAAATACTATTCTGTGTCAGTTATGTATGCATGTTTTTTTCCTCCTTCAAAATTTCCCAGAGGTCTTATCCTTTGGAGATACAAAACTCCACTCATTTTGCTTAGGACTCTAGTGCTTGAAAGCACATCACAGTCAACTAATCTAACTCTCTCACTTCACATATGAGGAAAATGAGCCAAGGAAGATAACTTTGATTTGCCCAAGGTCATAGGTAATAAGCATCAAAGGTGGGATTTGAAACTAGATCCTCTGACTCCAGATTGGTCGGTTCTTTTTTTATGTTATGTTGCTTCTATTATTTACATAATTATTGCATCCTAGGCAGCCTCTGGCCTATTCCAATTTATGGGGGCCCCTGCCTATCAAAATCTTGTCTTTCTTCAGAATCCATGCCCTATCCTGACAGAGATAGGGAGACTGAGAGACAAGAACTGTACTCCCTCTCCCCACCAAAAAAACACCTATGCCATTTATGAAAAACACATTATTGTCTCTTCCCTTTCTTCTCTATTGGCTGGTAGTAGATGGGAAAGTCAAAATGATGAAGGATCCATAGTTACTCAACTAAGAGAAAAATGTGTCCCTATACAGACATCAATAGATCATGGTCATATGAGGTAATCAGTACCCTTTTCCATGATAAACCAGAGACTAGAATAAGAAGGCCCTTTAAGTTTTCTTGTACTCATTTTAGGGTGGGGTTATCCCAGGGCCTACCACTTCAGAGATAATAAAGCCCTAGAGGGCAAAAATTTTGTGTAAACAACAGCAGCTGTCCAAGGTGCTGATGTTGCTTCTGTGGTTTTGATCTATATCTATATCTATATCTATATCTATATCTATATCTATATCTGTATCTACATTTGTATCTGACCACTGGACACAGATGGCTCTGGAGGGGAAATCGAGGCAGGTGACCTTGCACAGCCTTCCCTCACTTAAATCCAATTCACTTACATGTCATGATGCCATCTCTCTGATATCATGGTCCTCTTCAAGAACAAAGGACAAACAACAGCCTTCCTTCCACGTGACTCTTTAATCTTTTGAAAAATTCTCAGCAATTCTAAATTTGTAGCTAGACTGCCTTTTGAACCTTGCTCCTCCTTCTGTGGACTCTATTCTGACAATTCTCCCCCAGCTTTTGTGGATTGTCATGAGCCCTACTGGCTTGCTCATATGACCATGAATTTTAGTTATGCCTGTTGACTTTCCCAATTCTCATCTTTTCTTAAGCTTGTCATGCTGTAGGCATTACTTCTTTTCCTTACTCTATGTGTCCTAGCCTATCCTGTCTGGGGAGCCTGTTCCCCTATGAATTTGAATAAGCACTGTTCTGTGGATTGAGACTGTACTAAGGGCTAAATAGTTAGTGGTCAAAATTAACACTGTACTAAAGGTACCTGAGCTCTGGTCCATCCTCCACCATATTTCCCTTGAAAAGGTTTCCAGATATCTTTACTAATATTCTGAAAACCATTTTATTGTATTAGTTTCCTGCTCAAATACCTTGGATGACTATTTCCTACAGCATCAAGTTTATATTCTTCTCTCTGGCTTTCAGAATTTTCCTAATGCTGGGCCTAATCTATCTGGCCAGACTTCATCTTTCCTCTACCACATACCCAGAACTCTCTCCAGTTTGATATCTTCACTATACTGTCAACATGACATTCTTTAGAAAGAATAAGGTTAAATAAACCAAATTAGTGGTATGATGATTGTACAGAAATTCAGGATCTTGATAAAATCTTTTAGAGAACTGAAAAATCAAGGTACTTTTCTATTTGTTATCAGATTACTTATTAAAAATTGTTTTTCACCTTCTTTCTCTATGCATATCAAGAAATGTGTTTTCACTATTTCTGCTTTCTTGTATTCCAGCTTAGACATTTCTGCCTGCTTTCAACTTCTAAATCTATGATTATTTGAGAGGAATTTAAGGAGTATATGATGTTTCTGAATGTTATTGTGCTTTAGAATGATGATGATTTTGATGAATCCCAGGAAGACTTGCATAAATTGATACAGAGTGACATGAACAGAACTAGGAGAACATTTTATACAATAACAATATTGTGAAGACAAAGATTTGAGAACTTTGATCAATCAAATGACCAACTAAAATAATAGAAACTATGAGAAAGCATGCTACTCTCTTTCTGAAGGAGATGTGGACTCAATATGCAGGTAGAGCTATAAACAGACAGAAATAGATATAAAGAGTAAAGAGACTAGGCTGACTGGAGTGGAGGCCAGATGTTAGCAAGCAATGGAGGGGTAATGGAAAGGATAAATTCAAGTAGGGAGGGTGGGACTAAATTGTAGAAGACTTTGAATGTTAGGAAAAGGAGGTTCAATTTTATCCTGTAAGCTTAGGGGAGGCTTTGCAACATTTGAATGTGGGATGAACATCACAGAATTTCTTCAGGTTCCTTGGAGGGACATTATCATATCCCAGTATCTCTCAACTCTTGTGGAAACATTTGTATTTCATCTTATAGGCAGGTAATTCTGTCACCAAAAAGCTTTTCAAATGGTTAAGGTTGTGCTGTTTCCTAGTGGTCATAACTTTGCTTTTAATATTTTATTGAGTCAATTGAGGTTTAATGACTTGCTCAGAATCACACAGCTAGTAAGTATTAAGTATCTGAGGTGGGATTTGAACTCAGGTCATTCTGAGAGCAGGTACTGTATTTACTGCACCATGTAGCTGCCCATTTGATTTTCTTTTAGAAACAGTGAGCCAGACTTAAACCCTCTCTGTTTTTTCTTATTAGAGGAAAGAAATACATTGACCTTAGTTGAAGAAGATGCTTTTACATAAAAACAGCAAAGAATGCTAGAGTATTAGGTAACACAGTGTGATAGAATAAACTGGGATTAAAATCCCAGAACAAAAGAATCAAAAAGTTCTGAGTTCAGTTTCTGCTTCTGATGTTTACTAAATAGGCAACGGATAGATCCCTTAGTCTTTCTGAGCCTGTTTTATTAATTGGCAACTTGGGAATAATAATACTTGCAGTGTGCCTAGTTGTGAGGGTCCAGTGTGATTGTGTCTCCCTCCTTTCCTCACTTCATTCTTCCCTCCCTCCTTCCCTGCCATTCTCCCCCATCTGCCTCCCTCCCTCCCCCCATTTCCCTCCTTTCCTTCCCTTTTCCTTCCTTCCTTCCTTCCTTCCTTCCTTCCTTCCTTCCTTCCTTCCTTCCTTCCTTCCTTCCTTCCTTCCTTCCTTCCTTCCTTCTTTCCTTCCTTCCTTCCTTCCTTCCTTCTCTTTATCCCCTCAAATATGTATAGATTATATTTATGATATAATATTATTTATTATAGTACAATAAATAGTGTTCTGTTTAAATCTTGTATCCCTTGAACAGAATATATCAACAAATTTTTAGAATATAAATGCCTTGAAGGCAGGAGCTGTTCTTCGTTTTATCTTTGTATCTCTAGTGGGAAGAAGACTAGCATATAGGAGATGTTTAGAAATCCCTTTTAAATTAATCTGAGTGTTTAAGCTGATTCAAAACCATTTTCTAGAAATATGCTCATCCTCTTCTTTGGACCTTGCATTCCTTCCTCTCAGATTGAGAGACAGTGCAATGTAGTAGATAGAACACCAGACTTGAAATCAGTAAGTTGTTGTTTTTCAGACATTTTGATTTTACCTGACTCTATGATCTTGATAAATATACTGGAGTGATTTTCCATTGCCTTTTCCAGATTATTTTATAAAAGGGGAAACTGAGGTAGAGGGGGTTAAGTTACTTGCCCAGGGTCACATAGCTAATAAGTGTCTGAGGCCATTTTTGAACTTAACTCCAGGCCCAGTGTGCCACTTAATTGCAGGAAGACCTGATTTCAAATCCTGCCTCAAGACACTAGCTAGCTGTATAGTCCTAGGCAATCTGCCCAACTCAGTATCTTCATCTATAAAATAGGAACAATAATAGTGGCAACTTCATAGAATTGTTGTGAGGATCAAGTGAGATAATGTATGTAGAATACTTTGCAAACCATAAAGCAATATATAAATGTTAGTTATTTCCAAAATCCTATAGTTCCTGAAAAATAAAATTGGAGTTTCCAAGGTCATGTTCTTTTGTAGATGATTGGGGAGGGCCCTGGATTGAAGCTGGCTGCTTGTTCTGCTCAGTTGATTTGGCACTGTTGCCTTTCCTTTGGACCTTAAAGCTATTGTACACGTCCTAAAAATAACCCATGCCACTTGGCATTACTACTTTGTGACTAATGTCTGAGTCCCATCATCATGCAATTAGAAAACAATCACCTTTCCTTTGCATTTTTGATTTTGGGGGAAAAAAACAAACCAAAAAGGTTTGACACATTCAGAAGAATGCTTTATATTGTATCTTAGAGCAAAATTTCTTCTCACTGGAACACATCTCTGGCATCAGAGTGAAAAAGATGAAAAGAAATTCTCTAAACAGATTCCCTTTCCAGGCATCTCAGTAAATGCTGAAAAATGTTGGCTACTTTTGCTTGAATAGAATAAACTTGATACTCCTACCCCCTTGAAATGAAAAAGAGAGACGAAATCTGGGGGAAACTGAGACATTATGGTTTAGTTGAGTATGATATAGACTGCACAAGTTAATATCTTGGATTAAGGAAAAATGGAATCCTGGATTTAAATCACTTTTCTTCTACTTTCTTTTTTAGCATCAAAAATCATCATTCCCTCTTTTTTTGTTCTCAATTGATTCAATTCTTTTGTACTTGCTGAAATCTTTCGAAGGAGTGGACAAGGAGGGGTAGGAGATTGTGATATAGAGCAGCTGAAAATTCCTAGCTTGCTTTTCAATATCATTCTGGGTGTATCATTTAATTTCTCTTGGCCTCAGATTTCTTATTTGTAAAACAATGAGGCTGGACTAAACAAGGTTGCTGTCAGTTTTAAATCTGTGACTTAGTTAGATGGCTCAGTGGGTAGGGCACTGGACCTATAGTCAAGAAGGCATGAGTTTAAATGCAGCTTCAGAAACTTACAAGCTCTTTAATCCTGAACAAGTCACTTCTTTCTGCCTTGGTTTCCTCAAACTCCCAAGGTTGCTGTGAGCATGAAAGGATAAAATATGTTTAAAGGCTCTGTCTCTAGTATGTGGTAGGTACTTAATATTTATTCTCTTTTTCTCTGTATATTTGTTTCTGAACCAGTATATGTGCATTTCCAGCCTTAGACTTGTTCTAGTCCCCAGTAGTTTCTTGTCTGAGCCTCGCCCCCTCCCCAAGATCTGTTAATCACCCAGAGTAACCTTGATCAGGAAACCGAGAAAGCAAATTGGTTAATATAGTCTGTCTGGTGCTGTTGATGTTTTGTTTCTGTTCTAGGTGTGGAACCCGTTTCCTGAATCAATCTTAGAACTTAGAAAGTTTTTTTTAGAAATGGAAAGGGTCCTTAAAGATCTTCTAATCCAACCCCCTTTCTCATATTCTAGTCTTAGAAACTGATTTCAAGGCTGGGGGGTTGGAATCTATAATTGATCAATCAGTAAGTAATCACTAAGTTCCTTCTTTACACTGGTCTGAGGAAACAAATCTAAAAGCGAGCAGGGTCCTATCTTCAAGGCATGTCCATATGACTGGAAATTATAACATGGGAGTAGCCAAACTTGACTCCCCAACACCCCTGGCTCCCAATAACCCACTGACTTTCATTCATCTCTCTCTTATACTTCAGAGTGCAGAATAGTAAGGCATTGGATCGTGATGGACAGATCATGGAGTTAGCCATTGGGTTACTTGATTTTGAGTCTCCACTTTGCCCTCAGTAAACATTAAGCATACACTCTGTGCCAAAGGTTGTGCTAAGTATTAGGAATTCAAGGAAGGCAAAAGGTGCTCTCAAGGACCTTTTGGTCACATTCTTGTTTTGAGCCTCTGCTATCAAATAAATGCACTAGACTTAAGGATCCCCAAGTTCCATTTAGTTCCGAAATTCTGTAGCTTATTATCTGGGACACACATTGTCACTCAAGGGCAAGGCCCGGATGTTTTAGGAATTGGGTTGGAAGTCAGGGGATGTGTTGCTATCTATGCACCATTGCCAAAGACTGGGCCAGGGATCTGGCCAAAACGTGTTTCCCTCTTGCCCTTTGTCTGCTTGCACCCACCCCGTCTCTCTCTATAGAGAGCATCTGGCACCTAGAAGGCTTCATTTCAGGAGGCTGGTTCCCAGCTGTCTCCTTTGGATGGACTTTAGAATTATGACCCAGCTGTCTCTTGGAGTTGAATCAAGCCCCTCTGCCTAGGTCCCCTTCTGGCCTTCTGTGTCTCCAAGGAGCCAGACTTTTGTTATTTCATATCTGGGCTAGGCAGGTCCAAATCTTTATAAGCAATGTGGACAGAGTATAAGAACTGGGCAGATTCATCTAAATAAGTCCCTTCCAGATCCAGGAGCTGAGGTTCAAAATATTACTATTATGTACCTCAAATCACACAGGTATATAGTTCCAGGACTAAAACTCAGCTTTCCTGACTCCTAGTCAGTCCGGTGCCTTTCCATGATATCCCTAGGTATACTGTAAGCATTTTATTTGTCATTCCTGGAGCCATCATCCTAGCCTTGTTTTTCCAGCTCTCGTCACCCTGGAGGCCTAATCCTGGCTCTTTTCCCCAAGCCCCAGGATAGCCAGGCACCGCATATTCAATGCCAGGAGCTGGTGGGTCTGTCAGAGTAACAGATTTCTGGAAAGGATCTGTGTGATCCCTACAACTCTCTCTGGGCCACTTGGTTCAGCAGCCTAAAGCCCTCATTGCTGGCCTGAGAGATAGCATTTTATGAGTCAGAACTTATTGATTGAAATGTTGCCTGTGTGCCCAGCCCTCTGCTGGGCACTATGTGGATAATGCAGATAAAACAATCACTTTAGTAAAAACAATTGCAGAATTACATTATTATATTATGTGATATTTTTCAATGTATAATAAGGGGTCAGATGAAAGGGACAGAGAAAAGAGACACACACACAGAGACAGAGACAGAGAGAGACAGAGACACACACACACAAAGAGAGAGAGAGAGAGAGAGAGAGAGAGAGAGAGAGAGAGAGAGAGAGAGAGAGAGAAAGAGAGAGAAGAGAGAGAGAGAGAGAGAGAGAGAGAGAGAGAGAGAGAGAGAGAAAGAAAGAGAGAGAAGAGAGAGAGAGAGAGAGAAAGAGAGAGAGAGAGAGAGAGAGAGAGAGAGAGAAAGAGAGAGAGAGACAGAGAGAGAGAGAGAGAGAGAGAGAGAGAGAGAGAGAGAGAGAAAGAAAGAAATGAAGTCTAGAATAACTAAGGAAAATGGAGATTGGGATTTGAGCTGAACTTTAGTGGTGGATAGGATTGGGAAAGGAGAGGATGTATTCCAAGTAAGGGGAAAAAGCATATAAATTGACATGAGGTGAAAATGAGCATGGGAAACTTTGGGAAGAAATGAGCCTGTCTGAAGTAGAGGGTGAGTAATGAAGAATCCCAAAGAGCAGCTTTAACTAGCTCACATCAGTCCAGTGTGTGACGGGCCTTGGAAGGCAACCTCAGCTCTAAAGACTTCTTTCCCAAAGGCTTTGCAATTTGGGACCTAAACTCTTGGTCCTATGTGGTCAGTTATTTAGTAGGGCATATGAAGGAGGAAAGAGAAGGGAATGTCTCCCAAAGGAAGGTTTTTTAACAGCTGGGTTGTTTCAGAAAGGATTAGTGAAGGAAGGTTTGGGAACTAATTAATTACCAGGCATTTAATAACTACTTACCAATCAAAATAAAATGATCAAGCCAGAAGAGATTACAGAACATAGAATTCCTGAACTGAAGGAGGCTTTAGAAATAAAATGTTAGAAAATCAAATTTTCAAAAATTAATCAGTTTTATTTTTTATCGTTTTCTTTGGTTTTTAATGTCACTTTCATTTCTGAACATATCCCTTCATTTCCATCCAGAGCCATCTACTATAACTAAGAGAACTCCCCACCCCTTACTCCCTGCCCCCAATCAACTCATCAGTCACATCCAACATTGTAGGCCTAGGTATCCTGGAACCAGTTTATACTAGCTTTTAAGAGCTAATTGTTAAATTTTTAGGGTGGGGATTTCCATATCAGATATCAACAAACTGTATAATTCAGGGCAGGATTTAATGTTTTATTGATTATCTAGAATCAAGAGATTAATGGAAAAAATTTTAATAGTGCCAATTAAATTTAAAAGTATGTTGGGTACTTTTTTGGAAGTCAGTTGTTAAACATTTATCAGAACATTCTTGTTTGACAGCATACACAATATTCTTCAACCTTAGTTCAAAGTGGCCAATGTGGCAGGAGAAATGTTTAGACCTAAAAAGGACTTTAGAACAAAGAACCTTAACAGTGAAAGAGGTCTTAGAATATGGAACATTAGAGATTCAAGGGATTTTGGACTCTCAGTCCAGCCCTCTCATTTGACAGAGGAGAAAACTAAGGCCTAGGATAAGTGACTTGGTCATTTATGGGCTAGTCTCAATGCTAGGCGTGGTAGAGGATACAAGAACATGTCTAACAGTCCCTGTCTTCAATGAGCTAACAGTTTAATTGGGGAGAGATTGAGAATAGACAGTAAGAGAGGCAGTGTAGTTGGGAGTCAATCAATTTTGCAGTATTTAGATGCTCATAGGAGGATGAAAAGTCTTCCTGGGGACTTGATTTGGACTTTGAAGAATAGTACTTAATGTAGGCAGAGACAGAAGGAGAGTATTCTGATTGAGGGACAGAAACTGTCCAAATGCCCATGTTCCAAGGTCTAATGTTCATCAGTATCATTGGTTATTTCAGTGGTTCTTGTTCCCTTTGCTATTGGTGCCATAAAGACTCAAGCATTTCTTCCTTTTGGGTCTCAGTTTCTCTGTCTACAAAAGGAAGACTGTGAATGATCCTTATGCTCTGTTCTAGCTCTAAAATGATCTGCAGCTTGTTGCTTTGACTTGTCTAGGGATACTTCCTGGAGAGTGCTGAATTTAAATGTTTAGTTCAAGGACCCGTCCTGTGTCTAGCTGGCTCCCCTTTGTCTTTTAAGAACTCAGTAACCCAGAAGGGAAAGAGACCTTGTATATATGCATAGATTTAGCTGAATTTTCATGAAGCCAAGTTTCCTTGAGAGAATATTTTGAGTCAGTACTTATTGGACCATGAAGAAATGTTCTCTGCCAAAGCTGGGGAGCCAACTGAGTCTAGAGAGCTCCAAAAAGAAAATGACTCAGAAGGTGGAAGAGCAAACGGCATCTTGAGAAGAAGCCCCATTGTTTTCCAGTGCTGGCTTGGCTCCAGACTCACCGAGTGATCTTGGCTGAGTCCTAGCACCCCTCCTTTCATTTTCCTCTTTGGACAGAATGTGATGGTGACTCAGGGACTGTTTTAAGAGGTGCTCTGAAATTACCCACCAGCCTGCTGTCTGTCCAACTGATTCTGCCCAGACTGGAAACTGCCAAGGATCCTGTGACCCTGTCTGATCCATGATTTGCCCTTAGGTTCTGTGTCTCTCTCTGCCCCCATCCATCTGTCTCTCCTCTGTGTCTGTCCGTTTGTCTCTTGTCTCTCTATCTCTGACACTCAACACTCAGCTGTTTTCTCCTTTATAACATATTATAGAAATCGATCCCATATAAGTTTAAAATAAAATAGATAATATGATCTAATATAAAACATACAGTTATATATCATATCTCTTTCTCTCTATATCTACCTATCTTTAATTACAAGGGGGGCAGTGTGACATAGCGAAGAAAAAGCCAGCCTCAATCAGGAAGACTCAGATTCAAGATGTACCTCTGACCCATACTAGCTGTGTGATCTTGGACAAGTTAGATCAGTATTCAGTGGGCTCCGAGGAAATTCTCAAAGATTAGAAATTGCAGAGTACAAAGCAATATGGGACAAAACCAACATTGATTATAAACAAATAAATAAACAAACAAATAAATAAAGACTACAGAACACATCTGGAGCACTTTTAGGTTCATAAAATTCTCTGGGAACAAAAAGATATACTTATTTTCATTCCTATTTTGCAGATGAAGAAACTGAGGCTCGGAGGGACAAACTGGTAGCTATACAGTTGTTAAGAGTCAGATATGAAATTTGAACCCAGATCTTCTGCTCCCAGTTCATCATTCTTTCTATGATAACATGCTGCCTCTCTAGAAATAAAGGAAGGAGAATTTTTTTTTCATTTTTTCTCAATAATATTTTATTTTTTCCAAATTCATGTGGAGATAGTTTTCAACATTAATTTTTGTAAGATTTTTTTCTTCCTCCATCTCTTAGTTCCCTTCTCCCCAAGATAGCAAACAATCTGATATAGGTTAAACATGTGCAGTCCTTTTAAATGCATTTCCGTATTTGTCATGTTGTGCAAGAGAAAGCAAACCAGATCAAAGCATAGTATTTTCACCTTTTTTGTTGTTGTTTGCTTTTTTTCTTTCACCTTTTGATCTGATTTTTTGTGCAGCATGATGATTACAGAAATATATTTAGAATAATTGCACATGTTTAACCTATATTGGATTGCTTGCAGTCTATGGGAGGAATTAGGAGAGAATGGAAGGGAAAAAAATTTAGAACATGAGGTTTTGCAAGGGTGAATGTTGAAAATTATCTTTGCATGCATTTGGAAAAAAAAAAAGCTATTAAAATTTTTTTTAAACTCCAAAAATCAGACCAAAAAGAAAAAAAATTCTGAGGAAGATAGAGCAAACAAACAACAAAAAAAAAAGTGAAAATACTATGCTTTGATCTACATTCGGTATCCATAATTCTCTCTCTGAATGTGAGTGGCAATTTCTAAGGGAATAAGAAATTGAACCACTTATGAAACCATCAAGATATTTAGAGTTTTGGTCAGCATTTAATGATTTGATTTCCAGTAGAGAAAATACTTATTCCAGGTATAGTATCAGATTTGGAATGAGAACTGTTCTTCTCTCTTCTTTTCCCCCTTTTTTTCCTCTACTGTCTCTTTCTCCCTCCTATGTTTCTCTCCCATTATATACTTGGTAGTATGGCGCCCAAGGGATAAAAATACAATAGGAAATTATATAGTGCTTTTCCTGCAGGAGGGACCCTTCTACTCCACCGAAAATACTGTAAGAATATGTCAGACCAATCCCCTTTACATCATCACATGACATCATTTCAAGGATGAGGAAGGGAAGATCATTCTACATAGTGCTCTCAGTTTCTGTATCTGTAAAATGGGAGTATTGGATTAGGTGAAACCAGAGTCCATTCCAGATCTAAATCCCTTAAATTTTGTATTTCTCTTCCATCTCTCCACTTGTATTCCTTTGCCTGTACTTCTCCTTTTGGCATCTTTCAAGCTCCTTACTTCATTATTTCTGTCTCTCTCTGTTTCTCTATCTCTGGTTCTCTGTCTTCCTTTCTTTAAGTGACTTTTTGTCTCTGTATTTCTCTGTGTCTTATTGTCTGTGTCTGTCTCTTTTCTGTGAATTCATCCTCTTTGCTTCTTGTACATTGTGATTTGCTCTGGATATAACCCATCAGAGGAATGAGAGAAGAGAGTCCATATCTTCCTTTTGGAACCAAAATACAGTTTCCCATGCTCCCAGGATCCTGGTTCTGAATGTCCTACATGAGCCTGGGCTGGACCGGGTCTCCGCTCTCAGTTCCCAATAGTGAAGGGGAGAAGTGGGGCAGGTGCAAGGACTGAGGGGTGGAGAGGAGCGGGCCTATCATTACCATCTGGCTATCGCTTCCTAGGAGCAGGGCACTGTAACCCAGCACCTTCATGAAATATTACTGATTGGGTGCTAAGGCTGAGTTTTGCTACAAGGTGAGTATTTTTGCTTTTGATTTTTGGCTATTTCTTTGTTGGGAAGTCACCTTCGGGCTCTATCCCACTGGTTCCCAGTTGCCTGTATTGAAGCCCAGGTTGGGTTTCTCAGCAGGACCCATCTGCAGATTTGGTCAGCGATTCAATTCAGCAGAAATATAAATAGAAGCCGGGGCATTGGGCTCGGCGGGATAATTTTGCCTTTTGCCTGGTTGCACGTCCCTCGGCCCTCTGTCCAAGCTTGGCCCCTCAGCACGTCCTCAGGTCAGTATCAGATGTGGCGCCTCCATGGTAACCTGGGGGGTTGTGTGTCCCTTGGCAGCATTGATGCTCAGGTTGCAGGGGGGAATGGGGAGGAGAAAAAAAACATCCCAGGCGATGTGAAATCAAAGGTCCTGGGGAAAGGTCACCACTCTGGCTGGGTAGCCTCCTTCCCTTCAGTTCATGGAGAACTGGTTCCAACTAAGCAGACCATCGAGGGGAGGGGGCCTGACTAGTTTCTGTGGTCGTTCTTCATTGTTTTCCTGGAGGTCCTTCCCTCCTGCAAAGGGATGTAGGGAATTCTGGAGCTGCTGCTAAACAGGTAGTCCTGGGGAAAAGGTTGCCAGGGCTACAGGCCAGAATGTACTTTTTTGCCACTACTGTATTTGCTCCTGATTTGCCTCCTGAGCTTTGATCATCAGGAGCTCTGGCTTCTTACTCTGGTGTTACCATGATGGGGTGATGCTGACAAAGGCACTTGACCCGTATGGCCCTCAGTTTTACACTATGGAGAAGGAGGGGGCACTGGGTTGAGAAGAAGTGTCTGGTTAGCCCTGCTGGGCATTTTCTATGACAAGAACCCAGAGCCTTCCCATTTGTTCCTCGATCCAATGACTCTGGTGAAATTGTAACCTGTGAGGGATGTCCTAAACCATTCCCTAGCAACAAAAAGGTGATAGCTCAAGGCAGCCTTGGGTGTTATGGAGCCCTGTGCAGCTCTCAGGATTCGTGTCTGCTTTCCCTGGGGTGACAGTGGCCTTGTAATCTAGCCCGTCTTCAGAGAGAAGGGGAGGGGCGTGGGGAAGCTGCCTCCGGTCTGGCCTCAGTTGTGCTAGTGGACAAACAAAAGGATGAGCCTGTGTCGCCCAGGGCTCTGCGGAGAATGATTTCCCCCCTCCCCAAACCTAGTGTGAAGATTTAAGGGGGAGATTAGCCTGGGATATTTTTACAGGCTGGTAGCATGTGGTCGGCTTCAGGGAGGGGGAAATTGGAGCCACATGCTGCTAACTGATCTGGTGGTTGTCACAGTAAGTTTTTTCTACTGCATCCCTTGGAGTTTACATAAGAGTAGAAGTGGGCCTCCTTCCCCCCAACCCCATAAGCCCTTTACACCTACAAGGTTTTGTCTCTAATGGAAGCCACAAGGGATGGATTGTTTCTAGATATAGTTGTCCTTTTTGGTATCAGCCTGAGAGTTGGAGACACCCTCTGGAATCATAGTTTTGCTTTGTAATCTTTAGGAATCTCTTTCAGTAATTCCTCAGTTTCACACACTCATCTATCTAGAGCAAGAGACCTCACAGCCCATCTAGTCTAATCCCCTCAATTTTGCAGACCCAAACAATAAGATTAATAGAAATAAAGTGACTTGCCCAGGATCATGCATGAGTGTTATAAATCACAAAGTCAGCATTTGAATTTCAGTCTTGTGATTAAAATACCACCATTTAATGAAAATTTTCTTTCAAATGTCTTTACATCTCTTTAGTATGGGAGTGCAACTTTTTTGGCTAGTAAGTATATCAAGTGGGACAGCTAGATGATGAAGAGGATGTAACACTAGCCCTGAAGTCAGGAGGATCTGAGTTCAAATCTGGCCTTAGGTACTTAATACTTACTAGCTGGACAAGTCACTTAACCCCAATTGCCCCTCCCCCCCAAAAAACCCAGTAAGTTTATCAAGCTAAACTTGTTGTATAGAGGAGGCTACAGTACACTACAGTACAACAAGCTTTGGATTGAGTCAGGAACATTCATTTTATTGTAAGCTTTTTCTGGCCTCAGTTTCCTTAGAAGTTGGAGCTTCTGAAAAATAATTTTGCTAAGTATGTCTTGAAGATCATGCCCACCGGGTTCTCCTTGTCCATGTAATTATTTGCTTCTGCTGCCAATTAACATTGTGAATTTGGCCAAATCCTTTGCTTCTCTGTCCCCAAAGGGAGTTTGTTTAGAGAGTATTGCTAAGAGCTCTTTAAAGGCAAAAGCTTCTGATCCATAGAGTTCAATTCTGAACAACAAACATTCCCTGAAATGTGCATATGCTGAGGGCTGTGATTAAAGAACCAACAGCCCCAGTCCCGAACTTTGTAGAGCTTACATTCTGTGGCATTTTAAGGCAAGATTTCCTTTTAGGAAAACCTTCCACAATAAATTAAAATTGCTTTGTAAGATCTAAGATCCTCCCTTGTTTTTGATTTTGACAATCATCTAAGAGGGTATTTTCCACCTAGCTTTTAGGTACAGAAATGAATCTCACTAGGCAATATTTACTAGAACAGACCCCCTGAACCCTAGAGGGCTTCTCATAGATGAGTTTCTTTGGCAACTTGCCTGTCCTTTGGCACTGTGGACATTTCTAAAGACAGGTTATCCAGGTTGGCCAACAGTTCAAAAACATTTCATCCTTGAGTTCCTTCCGCTCTCTTAGGTAGATGCCATCTGGTTCCAGGGCTTTACCTATACCTAGCCTGTCAGTGAGACTTAGTCATGTCCTGTGACTCTGTGACCTTTTGTTCTTATGTTACTGCTTCAAAGGGCCATTCAGAAATGGGAATCTCCTTAATGTCTTCCTTCAAAAAAAGGAAAGCAAGATGTTGATTATGTCCCTGGAAGCCCTCTTATTATGGTCCTCGTTGTGCCTTATCCATCCTTATCATGCAGTGAATATATATCACAGCCTCCATTAGGTGTCCAAGATACCAAGTGAACTTATGGATTAAAACACCATCACTACCATATCTTCTACCTTAGATTTTTTTTCCTTTGCTTAGAACATCCTTGGGTATAAGTGACCATCTCTCATCCAAAAGAAGGTTGAACTTTATTGGGATTCAATTCAACTTAATAAACATTTGCTAAGTGCTTACTGCATTTTAGGCATTGTGCTAGGGTTACAAAGGATTACTAAGAAAGAAAAAAAGTTTATAGAAAAAGAAAAGAGAAGGTTACAAATCTACAATTATACAGAAAGAAAATAAAAGTCCCTGCCCTCAAGGAGCTTATATTCTACTCTCATAGAGGGAAAATGTCTCTTTCTCTGCTGATTCTGGAACCAATTCTCTTTCTCACTGGAGGTTCCAAATCTGTATTCTAGGCAATAGGTTCTAGACAAACTAATACCCCATAATTCTCTAGAATGGTAAGGTATAGAATTCGATGCACTTAGCATTATCACTCCCATTTTGTAGAAGGGAAAATAGGGGCTCTGAAAGTTTACTATTTACTCAGTAGATACTTTTTGATTGGAGAGGCATAGAATCATTAAATCTTGGAGTCAGAAGATATGAGCTTGAATCCCAACTTTGACTTTCTGATTGTGGGACTAGAACAAGTCACTTAAAATGTATAGTTGTAAGTTTTCTCATCTCTATGGCAGATTGAGGCGATTTCTTTTTGGTGATTCATATGATCTCTCTGTGCTCTGGGTACTAAGCCAGTAAATCCTGTAACAGTTATTTTTCTAATTTGGTAGAGTTTCATCATTTGGGGTTTTCCATATCAATGAAATCATGGGTCCTATTAAAAGCTGTTTTTCTTTTGGTAGTGTCTATCTCACAAGGCTGTTGGAAGGATCAAAGGACATCTGCAAATGACGTTTTGTAAAACTTAAAGTTCCTTGTAAAATTCAATAATCATTATTTTTATTCATCTATAAAATGGGTATCTTGACAGTTGTACAAGCTAATTCACAGGCTGATGGGATAAAAACAGTTTGTTTTTCTCATAAAGTATTATAGGGCCATAAACTGTCACTCTCATTTTTGCATCCCCAGTCTTCTCTTCCCTGGATGAATGACATTCAATGACATCACCAGAATGAAAGGGTATTCTACCAAACAATGTGGCAGAATTGGGAGGAGGGAAAAAGGAGTAGGAGGATAATTAGAGTTTTCCTTTACTGTCTATCTACCCCAGAGCTAATTTTACAACTTCCTTGATTGTTTCCCTTTCTCCCAAATTTAGCTTTTTATCCTGGCCAAATGGCTCACCGTAGAGCTTCCTGCACACCTCTTTATGCTTGGAATAGAGAATTCCTGGTCACAGAAATTCCATTGTCATTCCATTGTTTTAATGCTATTTTCACCTTCTTACTTCATGTTCTTAGTGGATCCAGGAACATGTTTGCCAGTTCTGTCCTTTGGAAAGTTTTCTCGAGCCCACTATATTGCATGTGAGGTAGCAAACTAGATATTCTCAGCTTGTTAGGCCTCCACCACTTCTGGTGTTAATAGGATTAGGAATTTAAAAAAAAAAAAAAAAAAAAAAAAAAAGTAATGTTCAAATATAGGTTCCAACATCTATAAACTGTGTGACCATGGGCAAGTACCTTTAACATCCTGAGCCTCAGTTTCTCCATTTGTAAAATGAGTATTATAGTTGGGAGATTCACAAGACACTTTGCAAAGTTTAATGAGCTATTATTATCAAAAGTTTTTTTTTTTTCTTCTATCGAGAACCCCAAAAAATTTTAGACTTAGTATATTTATAGAACTAAAAGATACCTGAGAGATCATCTGGTCTTATAGTTTCATTTTGGGGAGGAAAAAGCTAAGATCGGAAGTGTATTTTAGGGTTCTCAAGAAAGTTCCTTTATTTTAAAGCAAAAATTAGGAGCCTCTCCAGATTCTCATCCAAAGATCCACTTCCATTTGCAAGATTTATGGCTGGTTGTTAGAATACTCCCTTGATTAACTAGCTTTGTTCTGAATGTGCAGCTCATTAGCCCGAGGCTGTTGAAATTCCATTAAGCTCTGAAGGAGAATGTTTTGTGGGGCTGTTTATTTGGCAGGATTGTTCAAGGCCTTCCTTTCAATGTACTTTCTCTCCCCCACTGGGGATGCTCTGGGCCTTTCATCAGGTCTAGCCTAGCTTCCCAGCTTTCTCCTCTCTAAGTTTCCCTTACACCTGGACTCTTTCACCCAATGGATGCAGACTCCCATAGAGATTTATAAGGAAATATCCCTTCCTTACAGATTTAGAGCTATATCCCTAGTGATAATTCTCCCTTCTTCCCTTCTGCTCACTGAGATCTCTCTAGCCCTTCTTTGTGTACTTTTTTCTCTTTCCTGCATAGAAATGGTCTTTTTCCTTTGCTGGTACGCTCTTAATTCATGCTGCATCTCCCCTCCTTCACTATTCCCCAATCATCCAGGTGTACATAACACACAGAGTTCCATTATAATATTCCCTTTATTTAGTCTTTGTCATAGATTTTTAATCCCAGAAAAATGCTTTGAGATAATTTAACCTACTCTCTATGTTTTAGAAATGAGGGTCTCTAAGTCTCAGAGGATGAAAGTGACTTGTTGAAGGTCATACATCTTATTAGTGGAAGTTTCAGATTAGAATTTAGGTCTTTTGCTTCCTAGTTGAACAGTGTTCTTGAGAAGTTCTTTTCCTCTCTGAATCTAGTTTCTAGCCTAAAATACATTTTCTTTTCATGGTATATTTTAATTTTATTTTTTAATTAAACATGGACTCTCCTTCTCTATGGACAACTTGCATTTAAAAGAAAAAAAAAAGAAGCACATAATAAAACCCTTGTAACAATGTGCACAAACAAATTTCCACATTGTTTATGTCCAAAATGGTATTCTTTCTCAATACTTCTGTTTACTGCTTAGTTTATGTAATTTCTTGCTTTTCTATTGTACAACAGTAGGAAAAAAGAAATAAGGTTTTTAATGAGTGTTCTAGAGTTACCTCTTCTCTTTATATTGATTTTTTTTCCCCCCAGAATGCATGGTCAGCCCCAGTCCATTCACATGGGAATTGGCTCACCTTTAAGGAGAAAATATGAGAAAGTAGAAGGATCTAGGAATCTCTGTTCTAGTTCTCTATGGATATTAGACCTTAGAAGAGGGGTCTCCATCAAGAGAGACTATGAAACAGAATAATTAAAGGACTCAGTCCTTTTCTGGGCTTTGCAGTTATGTTGAGGTTTGCAAAAGCATTATCCTGCTATCACCTTGCACCTTTGGCACTCTCTGCCTAGGGGAGGCTGGGGCCAGGAATAGCAAAGTTTTCTAGGTCACAGCAGTTGGGAAACCCAGCAGGGCCTGGGCTTGTTTACACCTTTACTTCTGCTTTGAAGCCTGAGGTTATATAGAAATAGTCTTTCCCCTATTGCTCCGAGGACTTGAACCTTAAATCATTATATGATTTGGTCTCTTCTCAACTTTTTTCTAGAAGGAGGAACAGAGGCAATCATTCTTACTGGGCATCACTTTTAGGAGATTCTGTGTCGCTCTGGTAAAGTTGGCAAACCTGACTTTAAACACAGATATAGTAGATGGTGGTGGTTTAGGAAGTAATGATTTTGGAGACATCAGGAAAATCCTTTTACAATGAAAGCCCCATTCTATGTCCTTATTATTGCTGCCTGAAATTCTATGAATTTCACACTTAAAAAAATAAATCTGGGGTAAATATCACCTTCTTTCTACAGTCCTAGTTGAAACTGTTGCTTATCCCCTTAAAAGGGTTAAGTCTGCATGACCCCACTAAAAGTGATTCTGACAGCTTTCTTCCTGGCTAAGATGGTATGAAAAAAGTAGCTCTAGGAAGATATGAGTTAGGAGAGGCACTGAACTTTGCCAAGAACCTATCTGTATAAACTTTAGTATGAAAGATATAGGATTTGGAACTAAGGGACTTTGTTTCTATGCTGTCTAGGTTACTTATGTAGTGATCTTGGACAATTAAACTTAAGAATCATAGATTCTGCCATTCTAAGAGTTGGAAGGGACCTTGGGAATCACATTTCCAAGTGCTTAATTTTACAAATGAAGAAACTGAGACTCAGAGGGATTAGGGAAAACAGAGTTGACAGTAATAGTACATTGTAGGGCTGAGTTTTGAACACAAACCTTCTGCATCACAATTTAACACTTCACTTTTATTTTCTGGTCTTCAATGTCCTTATGTATAAAACAAGGTAATCAGAAGATGCTCTCTTAAGTCCCTTTTAGACTAAATCCATGAGTAGAGTTGTACCTAGTTAATGACAAATCAAAGTACTTGCCATTAGCCCTAGATATATCCTATATCTCTCTATCTCGATATATATCTATACACACACACACACACACACACACACACACACACACACACACACACACACAGAGTTATTCTAGAAGCTGTACTTGCACACAGGTAAAGTTAATATGACTGCCTATTCACCAGTGGTCTCCCCAGATTTCTCTCTCTCCTCACATTGGCTGTATGTTTTCTCTGGTTTCAGACTCAGTTCAAATTCTACGTATGCTGAAGACCTTTCTTAGTGACCCAATCCCACTGCAGTACCTTTCCTCTGAAATTACCTTGAATTGTACTATATGTTTGTAGGTACACACATATGTTTGTATATATTATGTATGTGCACATATAGGTATATGCACATCTTATATATAACGGTAGTTATTTTCACGGTGTCTACTTAATTAGAGTGTGAACTCCTTTTGAAGGGTGCTCTTTTTGCCTTTATATCCCTAGCACTTAGTATATACTTAATAAATGCCTGTTGGCTGATTAACTGTCCTCCCCACCCATCAGACTATGATTTGCCTTGACCATGAACCTTCAGGAAAGTCACTATAGAAAGATTATAATTGGATCCAATTTTTTTCTCTACATGTCATTCAGAACATGCTTCACTTCTAGATTTCTGAGATAGCCAGGGATGTGCAATTCAACACATGTTTATTAGATACCTAAAGTACTGTGCTAGACATCAGAGGAGATACAGAGTTTTGTTGCTTCTTGTTGCTCAATCATTTCAGTCGTGTCTGATTCTTTTTGGTCCTGTTTGGGGTTTTCTTGGCAAAGATACTGGCGTGGTTTGCCATTTCCTTCTCCAGCTCCTTTTATAGAGGAGGAACTAAGGCCATGTCCGAAGTCAAATGACTAGTAAGTGTCTGAGACCAGATTTGAATGCAGGCCTTCCTAACTCCAGGCCCAGTGTTTTGTCCACTGTGCCATCTAGCAACCCCTAATCAAATCAACTCCTTCATTATAAAGATGAGGAAACTGAGTTTTAGAGAGATTAAGTGACTTGTTTAGGATTGCATAGATCGAAAGTGTCAAAGGCAGGATTTTATTTAGTCTTCCTGACTTTGCCCCTTTTAATATATTGTAAATGTATAAAGCCAGATTTAAATTCAGGTCTTCCTGACTTTAGGCCTGGTGCCAGGCCATGGCACCACCTGCTTGCCATACAAAGTTTAGACAAGACATTTTTTGTTCAAGGCCTAGTAGAGATTATTTAGTTCTATTATTTTTCCTGTTTATGAACATTTAGATAGCATTTTATGGTTTGCTAAAAATTGCTTTATGTTGCTCGTATGAAGTAGGTAGTATAAGGTTTCTCTACTGGTTTGGACTTAGGATTTTTGTGAGTGCAGCCAACTTTACATAAGGACCACCTTTCTACCAGTGCAGATTGCAGACTGTGTAACAACTTATAGCCTTGTGCTCATTGAGAGGCTGAGTGACTATTCCTGGGTGATCCAGTAGGGGACAAGGCAGGGTTTGAACCTGGGTCTAGTCACCACATCCATACTACTGTGCTTCTTTCAGTTAAAATTATTTCCCCCTTTTACAGGGAAGAAAATTGAATTTTATGGAAACAAAAACCTAGGATATGATTATTCCCTCAATTTTCAGGGGAGAAGACTGAGGCCCCAAGAGGTGAAACCATATGGCCAATGTTATTTAGGCATTACTGGGCTCTGCTTCCAGATCTTCTGATTCAAAACTGGATATTTTTCACTATGTTACATATCACAGAGCTGGTCAAATAGCAGAGCTGAGACTTGAATCCAATCCCTTGGTCTCCAGATTCAGGTCTCTTCCCAAAACATGTTGCTTCCTGTGTGTGAGTGCTGCTCTCTCTTATGCAAGGCAAGCCTCCATTCCAGCCAAATAGGGGCTCTCATTGTGACAGCTGTTGCTTCCTTTCTTCTCCCCAACCCCCACTACTAACCCTCCTGGTAGATGAGGGCAGGGTTTGGGAATGTTGTATCTCAGACAGAAATTCTGGGAGTGACTCGACTGTGAGCCAACTTTCATCCCAGGCCACTGTGAGCCAGCTTTCATCCCAGGCCACTGACCCACTGGTGGCTTAACAGATTGAGAATCAGACTCCTGTTACTTTGAGGCACTGAGTACACAAATATAAGGATAAAAATGGCCCTCTCCTCATGAAGCTTACAATCTACAATGGAATACAATGAAAATGTTTATCAAAATTTGAGGAAATGGAATACACTAACTATTCAAGGGAATAAGGAAGGCTTCTTATTAGAAGCAATTATGCTGAGTCTCAAACAAAGCACATGCATTTAAGAGGAGAGCCAATGGGAGGTGGCACTCCAGGAAAAATCTATACCATCTCTAGTATAGTTTTAGTCTGGGTTTTTGAAAAGCATTTAGATAATTATTGCAATAAAATTGATTTCTCCTACAATTCTATGTATTTTTTATGCATTTAAAAATATTCTTTGTTCAGTGAACTATCCATAGGCTTTACCAGACAGCCCAAGTAGTCCATGACATACAAAGTGGGAAAGAACTCCTACTTTTAAAATGATGATGATGATGATGATGATGTGATGTAATGATGTAAAGTTCCTTCTTCCCTTACCTTGACTACTTATAGCAACTTGGGAAATATGTAAGGCAAAGGTTATTACCCCCATTTTTGCAGATGAAAAAAATGGGGTTTAGGTATATTAAATGATTTGTCCACGATGACATGGTTAGCAAATGGCAAGGTCAACCCTGAAACTCAGAGATTTGGATTCCAGCCCCAATGTTCTTTCCATTAGCCCTACTTCCCCTTCAGTAAACTTAGAGTATACTATCACAGATCCCCAGTAATGCAGTGGATTCCTTTTGCTTGCCTCTCCCAGGACCTGCCTGCCACTGTTTTGGCTCAGTGTGGTGCTATGCTTTTGGGATAGTTGGTTTATTTATCTGTGTCACCGCACCCATT
This sequence comes from Sminthopsis crassicaudata, assembly GCF_048593235.1. Lineage (NCBI taxonomy): Eukaryota > Metazoa > Chordata > Mammalia > Dasyuromorphia > Dasyuridae > Sminthopsis > Sminthopsis crassicaudata. The sequence continues at coordinate 705,096,838 of NC_133617.1, read as the reverse complement.
AAAACACCTGGTAGTTGATGATTTCACTCAACTAGGGCCTGGACTGTTTCTTGTTTGTCTTTGTATTTTCAACATCTACAATTCCGGGTCCTTAGTAGGCACTTTTTTAGTGCCTACTAAGGCACTGGTGAGAGTGAGGAGCCAGCCTCAGCACCATGGTCAGCATCCTGTTCTGTGCTTAGCCACTTTTCTTAGCACCATGGCCAGGGGTTTGACTGCTCTTAGATCTCACCTTAACCCAGACCAGTCTCTTCTATATACTCTGAAATTCACCATACTAAACCTTACTTATTTACTTTTGTCCTTTTCCTTCTCCCCTCCCACCCAATTTGTCCTCTCCCCTCTTTTCCACTTATATATTCTGAGGAGACACTGATGGCCCACACATAATTAATTAAAAAAAAAAAAAAATATATATATATATATATATATATATATATATATATATATATATATATATATATATATATATATATATATATATATATATATATGAACAACATTCTTACCATGGAAATAGGTCCTAACATAATTCAGAGGAGCTACTTCCCTTTATCTGGGGGTAGTCCAACAGTACTTTACAGAAGAAATGGCACTTGATCTGAGCCTTGAAAGATGGCTAAGACTTGGGGTTGATGTAAGATGTAGGCAGAGAAAATCTGTGGATCAAGATAGAAACGACCCAAGACAGCTTTTGGGGACTGTCAAACCTGATTTGCTCAAGTAGAGTGGAGAAACAATAAAAAGCATAATTGGGGCCCTGTTTTATTCTCTCTTTCTTTCTTCTGGCCTTAGTCAAGAATTCTTTGCATTAGGTTTTAACAGCTCTAAACAGTCCCTGAATGGACCTGGATGGCCCCCTGTTTATCTCTTCCCTAGGGAATGCTGAATTAGCATCTGTCTCTCTGCAGATGGCTGGTGAACTCAGCTAGTGTTCCCCCTCCCTTCTGTCACCAGGATTTGTGTATGGGTTCGGCTGAAATCGGGAGTGTTGTTCTGTGTTATTTTTAGAAATTGCACCATCTGTTCAAGGTGCTGTTTGGATTTTATTCATCTTTGCAAATGGCCGATGGAGAATGATGCTGAGTCAGGAAAATGGCCACACCATGGCAGGGAGGTTTGGGGCTGGTGGCAGAGAAATTGTTACGTGAAAAATGAACTGGGCCCAAATGGATAGAATTTGTGTCAGCCAATGCTTATTTTCATGACACATCCTGGCTAGAAAAAAGCCTTTATTGGAAGACAGCTTTCTTTCAAAGAGCAGCTATTCTCAGTGATCCTAGAAATGAAGCCAAAGAGGTTCTCCTGGTTGGAGTAGTTGAAACTGTGATGCCCTAACAACCAGGCATTCGATGCCTTGGTGTTGCTCAGTTGAGGATGACTGACTATGCTGATAGGAAAACAACCACAGGTATAAGATCTGAAAGGATTAGGATGGATGGTTAAATATGAATAGTAACCAAAATAAAGGACCACCCTTCCTACCTTCTCCTGTTCATCAAAACTCAATATTTTTGCCTGAGAGAGACATTCTAGCTAGACCCTGAATGAGTGGAGATGAGAGGTGGGAAACCAGAGAAGTTTTAAGGAACAGTTATAAAGTAGTGTTAATGAGCTTTTTATAAAAACCATAAGGGCCACATTCATGCTAAGTAACTCATATGAGGTTATTTTGCCTTCAATGGAGCAACCAATGTTGCTCCATTAAGCCAAAACATCTTTGCTTTGTTGCATTGCCTGGCAGTCTATTAATTGCCTTTAGCAGAGTCCACTATTGGACACTTTCTAACCTGACTCCAACCTAGTTCTCCAGAATTATGATACATGGCTCTCCTTTAAATACTCAGCATTCCATTTAAGCAAATCTACTTGCTATTTTCTAAGCCATTGTAATGAGTAATGAGTAGTGCCAGTAATGAGGATGCCATTCCTGGAAAGTACTTTCCCTCCACCTTTTAAATCCCTACTTCCTTCAAGACTCTGTCTGGTAAGTTCTTCCTGCTTCTTGCCAGACCTATGTGGATCTCCCTGTTACTAATTACTTTGCCTTTATTTTGTCTGTAGTTTGTATTTACTCAACTGTATTGACCTTTGTAGTTTTTAATTTGTATATCTGTTCCTCTCTCACCCACCAATGGAACCGAAGCTCCTTGAGATCAGAAGCTGCTATGCCTTTTATCATTATATTCCAAGTGCCCAGTGCTGTGCCTTGTGCATAGCAATCCTTTAGAGAAATGCTAGTTATGAGAATGGATAAATGGCTATTCTTGTAGTTTAACCAGCTTCCAATTACTCTGTAGAGAGTAGAGGGGGGGAAGTTTTCAGACATTCATACCTTAGAAAATGAATTAATTTTATTGGATTACTTTTTATTTAGCTGGTGGTTGAGGTCAGGGCACTTGGACACTAAAAACTTTGTGGGACAGGTAGGGAAAAATCAGAGGCAGTTTTTGCATAAGGCACTGTGGGGGAAGACACCAAAGACCAACAATGCTATCTCTGTAGCTTTTCCCAGGATATTTCAGTTCAATTTCATGTTGTTAGCATGACAGGAGAGGTACCCTGACTTTTGTTTTCTTTTTCTTTTTCATTTTTCTTTTTGGCTTTGACCCCTCTTTATTTCCCCCTCTCTTTCTTACATTAAAGGCTAAAGGTGTGGATTATTTGATCCTATGGAAACAATGACCAATTGTGACTGTGTAGCACCTCAGGGAAGTCTGTGCATTAGCCACAGTCACTAGACACTGAAGAAGATCAAGGACAGTGAGTGCCCTGAGTTCCACTCCGAAAAACAGTAAATGAACAGTAGAAAATGGCAGTGACAGAGATATAGCCACCTGGGATTCTTCTTTTGACATAGGGTCTCTCCTAGGACTAACTTTGCAGAGAGGGAGAGAAGGAATCTTGTTGACTTTCTTATAAACTTATATTTCTTCCAAAAGTGTTGACAGTAATGAAGAAGAATCTGAGACTATCCAAGTATTTACCCCTTTCCTAGCCTTTTTGTCCATTTTCAGTTTCTGACATTGTCCCTGCTGATCTGATTTCTGCTTCTGAGGGTGTGATGTTTTCTCTTCCTTCATGTCTCTGAATTTCTGACCTGTATCAAGGTGATGGATTCGGATATTGAAAGGGTCTCTTTGAGGCTGAGGATCAGTGGCAAAACTGTGTAGAAGATAAAATTTGTTTTTAGACCTTTTTAGATTCCTTTCAGAGTTAGAACTCTGTCATCAACTAGCTGTGTATTTTTTTGGAAACCTGCCTGTCTTCTCCTTTCTGTAAACTGGTAACATGATTCACACTAAAGAGTCAGCATCTTAATATGCTTCCTCTCCAAGGGGTATCTGCATTTTAAAATATAACTCTAGGAACAAGACAATGACCATATACAGGAATGAATGACTAATTCTGGGGACCTAGAAACAGAGTTGGATATTGGGAGATATTGTTTGAGGCAATAGGACTTTCCAAGTCATCACTGAATGCAGGTGCCTTATGTAAGGCCATCCCAGATATCCAACACCCCCAGACCTCTACAATGGGATTTATCCTTGGTCTTGGGCCATGGGGCCCTCTCCATTAGCATCAAGTGCACAAGGACAGCTCCCTCTGCTCCACACTCTCAGACTCAGGTGTTGAATCAGAAGGGAGGCATCAGGAGAGCCCAAGAAGCTCTGCTTGTTTTTCTGTAATGAGTCAGCAGACAGACAACTGCAGCAGAGCCTGTATTTGATCAGTGCCTGCTCAGAGCTGAGCTGAGTTTTGCTTATGTGAGACCCAGAACAACTTTCCCCTTTTTCTTACTCTGTTCAAGTCAGCTTCACATTTCTATCTTTGGTCATTATTTGTGAACTGACTTTTGCCATACAGAATGTCTTTTGGATTGTTTCCTCCCTTTTGGATCATTATTTCTGTACATCATTATGTTGCCATAGAATTGATGGATTATAAACACAGCAGCAACATCATCAACAATACCACCATCGCAGCACCCCCTCCTGCACCTTTCAAAGCAGTTTCTTCACTACTAATACCCTGTGAGCACAAATATTATATCTCCATTTTGTAGATGAATTAATTGAAACTAGAGAATTTAAATGATTTGTCCAAATGTACAGAGATGGCAAAATCTGAGCTAAAAAGGGAACTCAAGTCTTCTACCCATAAAGCTACTGCAGACCTTGTTCATGAAGGCCCATTAGTTGGGTATGATGGATCATGAGATCTCAGACTTTAGTCTTTACTTATTCCCAAATGACAGCTGTGCATCACAGCAGAAATGGATCAACAAGTCTACTTCATTGCAGATCTTGTTAATTAAGGGACAAATACAGAAGCTGAATATTATATCATGTTAATATTAGCTCATTTCATATAGTACTTTAACGTTTTCAAAGTGCTTTACATTCATGAGCTCTTCTGAACTTCACAAACAATCCAAAGAAATGGGCCAGGCAAGGATAACTAGCTCTTTTTGAATATGAAGAAACCAAGGGAAGGATGTGAAGTGACTTGCCCATACAACTATCATACAACTATTTCTAGATCAAGGGATTAGAACAATTATCGACTTCAGTGATCTGGTCCTTCTCTTCTGCAGTTCCCATTTTACCTTTCTATCTCATAGAATATCCAGAATCTAAGGATTCAGCAGTACTCGAGAATCTATTCAGTTATAGAATCATAGATTTAGACCTCAAAAACATCTAAGAGTAAATCAGATCCATTCCTTTTATTTTACAGATGAGGAAAACCATGCTAACAAAGGTTGGGTATCTGCTGGATAGTTAGTGAAAGAGCCAGATTTCAGTTCAAACTCTCTGCCTCTAAAATCCATGGGCCTTTCTGGAATAGCAATTTTTCTTTCAGATCAGGAGTCCTCTCCTCTCTACAATGTGCCCAGTGAGTGGTTATCTATGATATGTTTGAATAACTCCATGGAGTGGAAACCCATTATCTCTGGAGGCAGTCTGATTGTTAGGTTTTCCATGCATCAAGCTTAAATTTGCTTCTTTAAAGCTTCAATCCATTTCTATTCCTAATTCTACCCACTAGGGCCAGATAAACTTGCTCTAATCCTCTTTCTATATGATATATTTAAAGACCACCATCATATTTCCTTTTAGTTTTTTTCTTCTCTAAGCAAATATATGTGTAGTTTCTCCAACTGATTTTCATGTAGTCCAATCTTAAGACCCTTTACCATCTGGATATCATCCTCTAGATATTCTAGATATCTAGATATATTAAATCTAGATATTCTAGATTATAAATATTCTTAATAAAATGAAACATCTGGAATTGACTATAGATCTCCAAATATAATGCAATGGGACTATAATTTCCTTCATTTGGGGCACTCTGCAGTTTAAGGTCACACTCACTTTTATAGAGGGAAGGAAGGAAGAGGAGCTATTTCAGTATAAAGTTGATTCATATTGAGTTTACAGTCCACTAAAATAATCTATCTCTTTTTTTTTTTTTTTGACAATCTGATGTCTATCTGTGCTTCTTCCATCTTGTACTTGTGAAGTTGCTTTTTTGAATCCAAGCATAAGACTTTACATATATCCCATTCCATTTGATATTATTAGATTTGGCCGACTGTTCTAGCATGTCAAGAAATTTTTGGATCCCGACTCTGTCATCCAACATGCTGGTTTTCCTTCCCAACTCTGTACCATCTGCAAATTTGATAACCATGCCATCCCATCTATGCCTTTATGTAAGTCATTGATAAAAATATTAGATAGCATGGGGCTAAGGACAAATCTGCTAGAAAAGCCTTTCTAAGCTGACACTGAACCATTCATGATTATGCTTTAAGTATGACCATACAACCATTCTGAACCAACGTGAGTCTGCTATTATCTTGTCCAGCATAAAGTAGTAGATAAAAGTAACTCCTAATTTGTTTGGAATTATGAAGACCTGGGCTTACCTCTCCCTCCTCAGATGCCTACTCACTACCTGCGTCATTCTAAGCAAGTCACTTGGACTCTTCATGCCTTTTGTTTTATTGTCTGTAAAATGAAGTCATTGAAATAAATGGCTCCCAAAGACTTTTGTATCTCAAACTATATGATTTTATGATCTTTCTTCTCTCATAAAAATAAATTGAGCAACTTTGTTGCATATTTTGTTAAAATTTAGATAAATTATATTAATAGCCATATTTTGACTGAGTACTCTATCCCTGCTCCTAAGGGAAATGTAGCTGATCTAGTATGAGATGTTCTTGATGAAGTCATTGCTGGTTCTTTTTGATCACTATTTCCTTTTCTGGATAAATTATTCTTATTGAACTTGTTTTATAAGATTTGAGAAATGATTGAAAAGCAATTTCAAAGCTAGGATATTTAAGAGGATATTTGTAATGAATAGTCACAAATCTCCAAGACTGGGACCTAGGTTTCTATATTTAGGTCTCACTTTTAGCAATCAGTTAAGCATTTAGTAAGCACCTGCTATATGAAGAGAATTAAGCAAATGTCTAGAGGAGGTACAAAATTTAGTTGAGGCAGTGTTCTTGCCCTCATGGAGCTCAGTATAGAAAGACATTTCTTTCTTTTGACAGTTACTGAAATGGTAGCTCAAAGGAATGTTGTTATATCTCGAGTTTGGCAAATCATATGATAAAGGGAAAATGAGTTTATATATAAAATACTGTGTAAATCTCATATTGAAGTGCAAATTCTAGTTATTATTATTAAAGTTCTTATGGAAAAGATGGAGAGCTATGTGAAAGAATATAAAACAGATGTATTTAAAAATGGTTGAATGGCCAGACTTACCAAGTAATTGTTAATTTTTCAATTTCAACTTGGAAGGAGGTTTCCAGTGGAGTGCCCCAGGGATCTGTGCTTGGCTCTATGCTGTTTAATTTATTTTTAGATCATTGACTTGATAAAAGCATAGATGGCATGCTTATCAAATTTTCAGAGGAGATGCAGGAGAGAGAGAGCGAGCTAACATGCTGGATAATAGAGTCAGATCTGAGCATTGAATCTAACATGAAATTCAGTGGGAAAATAAATGTATAGCTTTACATTTGGGTTAAAAAAGTCACCCTTCACAAGTATATGAGAAATGGAGCTTAGCAATTTGTCTGAATAAGTTCAGCATAGGGATTATTGACTTTCAAACACAATACAAGAAAATGTGGGTTTTATTAAGAGAAAAATAGCTTTAAGGAGAAAATAAGGAAGCATCAGTCACTTTTTACTCTGCCCAGGAAGATTCATCTTCAAATTTGGACTCAGATCCAAATTTGTCTGTCTGTGTGATCATGCGTGCTCATGTTTGATCATGCGATCAAACCTTGCTTGCCTCAGTTTCCTCATCTGTAGAATAAGCTGGAGAAAGAAATGGCAAACCACTCCAGTATTTTTGTCAAGAAAACCTCAAATGAGATCATGAAGAGTAGGATATGACAAAAAAATGCAACAAAAGCCCAATTATCCGAATGTCTAAAATGGGAATAAGTTGTGTTCTCCCTCTTTAGAAGTCTTCAGAGACTAGATGATAAAATTTATGTTGGAGTAGAGATTTTTTTCAAGTATTTGTTGAACTGAAATCCATTCCTATTCTAAGATTTTTCCTTTCTGGGACTCCAACAAAGATAAGTGTATTATATAATATTAAATAAATACATTAAAGGTCTACAAAATATAATGACATTACAGATTCATAGAGTCTTCTGGATAGAAGGTTAATTCAGAAACTATTTTGTCCAAAACAAGCCTGACTAAGTATCCATTCCTTCAGTGCTATGTGAGATTTGAGAAGAAAGGTAATTACTGAACTAAGGGCTGAGTGACTATGTTCTTGAAGATTCTTTATTCTCTAGCAAATGACATTGATCCTGGCTTTCTGCCTTGGCCATATGGCTGCAATGACCCACAACATGGGAACCACCATGGTTATTTCATGAGCATAATGTTAGGAAGTAAAATTATTTATTCAGCTCTGTAGAGTGAATCCCCAAATCAAATCCCTTTTTCAGTAAACTGTTCCATGAATCATCAGACACCTAACAAATCCTGTTTAGAAATATTTGGGGTCTTCACTCTTGTCAAAGGATGTAATTTGGGAAAGTATGAACTCTTGGTCCCATGAGGCAAAAGGATGCTGACTTTGAAGTTCCGGGATATTCAGCACCTTTCTTTAGGATGTTACCTTTGAAATTTATCCTTTCTTTTCTTTTTTTATATTAGATCTCCCTCTCTTCTCAAGGTTTAAATTGCAGTGACCACTCATAAACTGAATCTCAGTGCTATTGGTTAGATGCTTTGACCTCTGTTTTTTTCAATCTGGGCTGGTTTGTCCTTCCTTCAGTTACTTCATAGTCCTCTGCTCTCAGAGCCTCTCTGTATTAATTGCTCTTACTGCAGACATCTGATTCATTTGAGCACTGCCACCCTTAGACCTCCCTAATTCAAGCTAATCACCAGTCTCAGCTTCTCCTAGTAGCAGGGATGAGAGATGTGTGACACTGAGACCATTGGTGACTTCCTCTCTTTTTATCTCACTCTATTCCCATCCAAAGGGAAATAATACTATAGCAGGATTTCTGCTTTGCAGGAGAACAGGAATAATGAAATAAAGGAGTTTTCAACTTGTCAAATCCAATTGTTTAGGACTTGAAGGACATTTGTACTTAGAAATAATGTTTGATTTCCAGGGCAACCTAATTAATTGATAACATACATATTTATCTAAAAACCACAGAACATGAGTTGTACAAGGATGTCAAAAGTCATCAAGTTCATTTTTCTGCCTAATTCAAGAATGCCACTTATTATAACCTAATCATCTTGTCACTTTTTGAATATTCCCCCATGACTTATATCATCCTAAATTATCCCCTAATTCCAGTAGGAAACATGGGGTCTTATCCTTTTCTACTCACTTGGTGGTCACCTTAAGCAAATCACCTTACCTACTTCCATCATATTTTTCTTACTATATAATGGGGGATGACTCTACTTAATTAATTTTCTAAGGTGATTGAGAAAATCAAATGAGAAGATGAATTTTAAAGAAAAAAGTTCTCTGAAATCATAATGATTTTTTGACATTAGTTCCTCTCTGATAACTTCAATTTGGAGATGATTTTGGGTTCTTAAAGGCTGAGTCAGTAGAGTGCAATATATTGTTAAATCTCTTAAATCTTGGGATCTTTTGAGAATTGAGCCTGATTCTGGACCATCCAAGCTTAGTTCAGAAGGATTCATCATTAGAGTTGGATATTTGATAATGGTTTTTTCCCTAGCCACCAAAACATGCAAAGATGTTCTAAAGCAATTGGTGGCAATTTGTTTCAGAGGAGGAAACACCTTGTATCCATGCAGTCATGAGTCTTTGAAGTAATGAAACCCTATCCCTAGTAATAATAATTCTATCTTTTTCACACATATTTGATTTCTTTGTGCTGCAACACAAATCCATTTTTATTAAGGTAATATCATTGTTAGAATATGTGTTTTTTTTTTTAATTTTCCCATTCAGAAGATGCCATGATTCTTTCAAATATAATTTTTACAACAGTCTATTCTGCTTTATTTTTATTCTTTTTTACTCTGAAATAGAAATAATAAAAGCTTCTGCAAATATAGTTTTACTATATGTCTTTTTTTCCAATTCACTTAGTCCTTTATAAATTTAGAAATGACAACAGCTCATGCATATATATTTTATAATGATATTGTTTTATTGTTTATGGTGCCTTAAAGAATTTCATAGCTTTCTTGTTTCTTTCTTTTAATGCTGTGGATTTTTATTGTTACTCCTGCTTTTAAAAAATTGCCTGCTGAATAGTAAATTTTTGGGGAGGCTTTCATTTTTATTCTGCATGCATTTATATTTTGAATGTGTCTTTCTTAAATGCGGCAAATTGTTGGGTTTTGTTTTCTTATAGAGTCTTACCTTTTATGTTTCTAAAACTGTTCTTTTTGAAGATTGTCATTCTGGTTATTATTAGCAGTTAGAATAATTTAAAAAACTGGTACCATTGTATTTCTCTTATGAGGAAGAAATTTGACTAAGAATGCTTTTTTTTTTTTTTTTTGTTTTTGTTTTATTTTTGCTGGTGTATATGTTTAACATCTCTATTTATCAGATTGACCTGAATTAGTACACCATGATCTTTTAAGATTATGTAGAAATAATCTCTCACCTGTTCTGTGTAGGTGGCAAATGAGTTCTTTCTTTTGCTTTTGGGTTTATTGACTTGAACTCAATCTCTCAATCAGATTGATTCCTGAAAGAACCTTCTCTTCCTATTTTGGGCTCCCAGAGATGCTTAACTGAGTGTATGGTTTTTAAGGAATATATGACTTTAAAATAAAGAACTGCCCCTTTCCCATATTCATTCCCTGGAACTGGGCATTTGAGAAGGGGGACAACTCAATGTGACCTGACGTTACTATGGGTAGCTTTCTGGAGGAGGAACTGAGTTGGACATTGGGATTTGATTATGTGAAATATCTGAAGTAGGTGAAAACCAGATGAATAAAGGTTTGAAAGGAGGAAGAAATGTGATATGGGCCAGTCATTTCAGAGATATTTTGACTGAATAAAAGACCCAATGTGGATTTAAGTTTCATTCTAAATTTGTAACCCAGTCCAAAAAAAGTTTATGGGATAAGAAAGTTTTCCAAAATTGTTCAGAAAAGGGGGATTAAAACAAGAAGGCAACAGCACAGAAAATAAATTTAGGAAGTTAGGAAATTGGAAACTCCAAATTTGCAAGGGCAACTGGTAACATTTGCCAACAGTTTATCAATCTAAGGTCATTTTAGTATACTTTAGTTATTGTCTTCCAAAGGTAGCATGCTATGTCCAATGAAACTGTTAAGGATGGAAGTTCACTGATATGGAGGGGACCCAGGAATTAACTATATCGCAATACTTGTAGTTATCTGGAGAGGTTTGATATGGTAACATCTTAAAGAAAATCTTCAGTGGCATGTCCCTAAGATCTTGTATTTGTCCCTGTGCATTCTAATATTTTAATAAATGAATTAGATCAAGGCATAGATGGCATGTTTATCAAATATATGGTTGAATAAAGCTAGGAGGAATAATTAATGTGTTGGATGTTAGATGCAGGAATAAAAAAAATCTTGGAATAAAACTTTGAACCAAATTTAATAGTATGAAATTTAATTAGGAAGAAATATAAAATCTTAGATCAGGATTAAAAAAAGCAATTTTAGCTACCTTCCTGTAGATCGGCCTACCATGGCACTCTACTTTGTAATGTCTTTCTCCTTATGACTTCCCCAGTATCTCCCCTAACTCCCTTATGCTTCCCAACCCCACTTCTCCTTACAGCCAACTAACTCTTTTAGGGTGCTAAGTCCCTTTCAGGATTTAGCCCACTAGCTAAGGGCATGCTCCAATATCATAGGATACCCATTTCTACTAATCCTGAGTTCCACTGAGGAACTTGTCTTTCATATGCTCTCCCACTCTGTTTCCTATTTACCATTCCCCGTGTCTATTGTATCCCTTCATTTTGTCTGAAACCTGTTGCCTAAATAAATCCCAAAAGAGTGGGGTCATAGACCGGTGTCCCGAGGTATCTCAAAGGAATTTTCAGCCTTAAATCCATTTCCAAGTCAAGGGGCAAAGTTTATTTTAATTGCAATGCCAACTGAATCAGGCTAAGTTCCAAAAGAATTTAACAAAGAAGCAGGAACAAGAAGACAAATTTATAGGAAAAGATAGAAAAAATCTGGTTCTTCCTGTCACTGATAAACTAATTTTATGGCCCAGAGGACTACTTCACCATTGTTTCAGGAACTTGGTTATCACAGACCAGCAGATAATCTATCTGTAGGACTATCCTAAGGCCAGAAGACTTGACAGATTGTTAGGACAATAGCACTCTAAGATCAAGATTACTGTTATTATTTCCCATAGAAGTTGTATCCCTATCATCTTTACCTCTATTTGCCTCAGTTTTCCATAAAATGGAAATAATAGTAGCACCTGTCTCCCAGGATTGTCATGAGAAGAAAATGAGATCTGATTTTAAAGTGTTTTGTCAACTTCCGAGTTCCAGGTAAATACTGTCATTCACTAGCTGTCATTCTTTTTCTCCCACTCTACATCCCATGAAAATTGGTCTCCTGGTCATGCTTTCTTCCATCCTCCATAGCTTGCCACAAGCTGTATCCACATGCCTAGTGTGCCCCCCTACCAAAAAAACAAAACAAAACAAAACAAAAAAAACAACAAAAACAAAAGCAACTTCACAAATAAGATGGAGAAGGAAGGTATAATTAGATGAAAGCTCATCATGAAAAGATCTGGGATTTTTGTAGACCAAAAAAACTCAGTATGAGTCATCAGCCAATATGAAGTTAAGAAATTGAATGCAATCTTAGATTATATTAAGAAAAAACATAGCACAGTGCCCAGAACTTGCTGATACTACCTCCCTAAACTGTCCTGGTCAGACAGCAGCAGTAGCATTGTGTTTTGCACACTACATTTTAGGAAACACAACAACAAATAGACTTAGTGAATAGCAATGAAGAGAAGTTTAAAAGTTTCGTTCTAAAGCTTGAGATAAGAAAAAGCAATGAGAGGAATTTAAAAGAGGAGTGGGTTGCCATGGTAAAGAGTAATTTTTTTTTCCCTTGATGAATGTCTTCAAGGAAAGGATGTATGATCACTTGTGGATATTTCAAAGGGAATTGCTCTTCAAGTATAAGTTGAATGTAAGGGTTAGGATTAGATATCCCTTTTACCTCTGTCATTGTGTAATTCTGTGATATTAACTATCAAGAATGTGAGCGAATACATTCCTAGGTCCATGGGACAGCCTCTGTGGCAGGAGAATATAGGAAAAATTGGGGTAACGGTTCATGATTTGATCCATTGGAATGTAGGGTAGTTAAAGTTGACTGCCATGAAATAAACTTTAGGAAGTAGATTGAAACCAAATTGTGGAAGGTCTTAAATGCCAGGATAAGGAGTTTTAATTTTTTTTCCTAGAGACAAAAGGAGTCTTGAAAGTTTTTAAATAGACATGGATAGAGTGTCTAAGGAGGATAATTTTTGGAATTATACAATAGCAGAAACTAAAGAGAATAAAGGGATAATTTAAACAAGAAAACTAATTAGAAATCTATTATCCCAGTATTCTGGTCAACAAGAATTTATTAAAGCCCAAAATATGCAAAGCATGTGTTAACTACTGAGGATTCAGATGAAAAATTAAATAGTTCTTACCCTCAAGGAGGTTATATTCTACTGAGAACTACATTAATAATAACAACAGTAATTTACATTAATATTATGTAATTATACATGATAAAATAAGTTTTATACAATATAAACATCATATTATGTAAACAGAAATAGGAAAATTAAGAAGAACAAAATGTTTAGGAATGAAGACAATGAATAACCGTTTGGTTTGAATTTGAGTTTCTGGGATACTATTTGGAAGGAGAGCAGCTTGAGTAAAGAATTAGTGTTGAATGTCACATTGCAAGGGAGAAGTGAATATGAAGTGGAGAGAGAAGTGAAGTCTTCCAGGATGTTTAGCAGCCCAGGCGAGGAGAGTTATATGATAACATGTGGAGATGGCAGAGTCAAGAACTGCCTTTATTTATTTAATTATTCATTTATTCATTTATTTATTTATTTATTTATTTATTTATTTATTTATTTATTTATTTATTTATTTATTTATTTATTTATTTGTTTGTTTGTTTGTTTGTTTGTTTGTTTGTTTGTTTATTTATCTATCTATTTATTTATTTAGGGTGAGGAAGACTTGAATGTAATAGTAGATAATGGGAGAAGAACCAACAGAGAGAAATTTCTCAGATACAATGTACTTGGCTTTAGGCAAAAACAACAACAACAACAACAACAAAACAACAGCAAAAAACAAGGAAAAAAAAACTCAGCAAAACTCCTCACTATATTCTTCTTCAGAGGTTAGAGGGGTTAACAGTACAGTCAGTGAAACTGGAATTGTTCTAATGGTTAAACAGATAAGAGTGATGATTAATGAATCTACATCAACTTGGAGAGTGTTCTATGGAGTCCCACAGTAGCTCTGTCCTTGGGGATGGTAATGGACTACACCCTCAAGATCATTCAACATTGAGGTATGGCAGCTGAGAAAACTACAGTGATCACAAGTTGTGTTATAAAAACATAGTCACCAGGACAGGGAAGGGGATAATGCTGATTGTCTTGTATCCCTCCAGGAAGTAATGAGGTGTGCCAAGTGGAAAGTGACTAAGAGGGTACTAGGCAGTCATCTCATATGAACATTATTTAGGGCAACCAGAGATACTGAGTCTGGAATTGAGAAAATTTACTGGAATGAAGCTATGTTCAAAAGAGACTATCACAATAAGTTTAGTTTTTTGGGTCTCATAGGGTAAAATCTGTGGATAGAAGTTGCAAGGAAAATTATAGTTCAGTATGAAGAAAAATCGCTAAACAATGCAGAAATATGGTCAGAGGCAGTATTCACCCCTTCCTGGAGGTTTTCATGTGAAGTCCTGGTGACCACTTGCCATTAAGTCATAAAGAGGCATCTTACATAGGTAGAGGTCGAACAAGATGGTCCATTTTAGCTTTGAGACTGATTTTTTGAAGAGAGGAAAAAGGATAAGAACATAAGAAAAGAAAGCAGTGTTTGAGAGGGTGACCTCTTTGTTTATTTTAAATAATCCCATTACTTCACTGAGAGTTTTCTAATGGATCTCTTGCTTTTCATCTTTAAGAGGCGAAGCAATAGTGAATGATATGGATATGAAAATAAAAGACAAGCTAAATTGTGATGTTTACCCGGAGACCTGACCTCTTAGCTTGCTGGTTGGGCACTAATGTGAGCTTTTCTGTCCCTCTCTCAGCAGTTAGTTTTCACTGGCAGGCCTCTCTTCCCTTTTGCTTTAGAGTCAACTCCTATGGGCCCAGGGCCATCCCTCCCCACCAGGCATAATAAAAAAGCACAGGATAAAGGGACTCTCTGATAGGATTAGAGCCTACCAGCCCTCTTCTCTAACATCACTCTTATAGAGTTAGAGAATCATCAAAAGTCAGAGTTGAAAGAGACTCTAGAAATCCTCTTGTCCACTGTCCACATTGGAAAGATGAGGAAACTGAGAATCACAGAGGGAAAGTGCCTTGCTTTGAAGTCTTTCAGAGAGTTAGTGTTAGAGCTAGAACCTTAACCCATGATTTCTGACTTCTAAACCAAAGCTTTTTCTCTCTGTCACCCTGACTTTAAATGATCAGATTCTGGACCTATATGATATATTTGAACTTAACCCTGTGGGGGATTATCAACATTAATACCCCCATTTTGCAGATGAAGTAATTGAGGTTCAGGGAGGTTGTAACCTGCTTGTGGTCATTCAGCTGGGAATTTTCCCAATTAGTATTTTATCCTATGACTTTCCTTATTCTCGTCTGATTCTTTCCCCATTATTTCTCAGAGTGTATTACTGGATATTTTTTTTCTGCTATTTAGATGGACTTTTAGTCTTATCTCTTCTAGTCCAGCTCCATTCCTGCCTATCTTCTCACAAACAGCTGATTACTTTGACAGGACATTGACTAGAAAGGAAAGGGAGCTTTCATCCTCCTTTGCTCAAGGAATAAGCTTTTCTTTTCTCTGCAACTTCAAAGGACTTTGGGTAGGAAAGAAAAGTGCATAATTGGGGGCCTCCCTGTTTTATCATGACTCATTTATGGGAGATTGCATGCTCAGTGTCAGGTTAGTTTGGAAACTCTTGGTCTTAGCATGGAAATCTTAGACTCTTTTATAAATATTTATTAAAATGATTACAAACAGATGAAATGAGCTGTAGAAGATGGCTTGTACGTTACAAGCAGACCAGAGGAGATTGAATTTGAGATCCCTGATTTTTCTACTCATATAGCACTTTATTGTGTGGATTATATTCCTTTATGTCACCAAATAGGAAAAGCAACTTACTGCCTTGTGGCCAATGATAACACTTTCGATCAACCAACCAATCAATCAATAAACATTTATGAGGGTAGTATGTATTTGGCATTCTGCTAGACTCTAGCAGAGTTCTCAAACTACAGCCTGTGGGCCACATGCAGCCTGCTGTGGATGTTTATGTGGCCCACCGGGTTATGGCAAATGGGCTGAGGGGCGGACACAGAATGTGAGCTTTTGTTTTTACTGTAGTCCGGCCCTCCAACAGTCTGAGGGACAGTGAACTGGCCCCTATTTAAAAAGTTTGAGGACCACTGTGCTAGAGCATAATCATCCCTGCCCTCAAGGAACTTACATTCTATTAATGAAATCACATGTATACAAACATATAAGTAATTTCAAACTCTATACTGGAGGAATTGCAGCCAGATGGAAGTTGATTAATGATTGTAAGAGGTAGAGATGAGGAGGGAATACATTTCAAATAGTCTAACCTGTGTAAAGTAACAGAAATCAGAAGAATAATATCAAGGACTGGACTATGGAGTGTATGATGGGAAGTGATGCTTGA
Organism: Sminthopsis crassicaudata; assembly: GCF_048593235.1. Lineage (NCBI taxonomy): Eukaryota > Metazoa > Chordata > Mammalia > Dasyuromorphia > Dasyuridae > Sminthopsis > Sminthopsis crassicaudata. Next base: position 705,080,318 of record NC_133617.1, on the reverse strand, counting down.
AAAAGTCAGCTGACCCCAGATTGTGTTTTAAATGTCAAAAAGGTGTGTTTATATTCCATGTTGAGTTAATTGGATTCAACTGAGGCTCTCTTGCCCCATTTTGCTAGGCCTGGTATGCAGATGATAGTCCTATGGCCATGCTTGAAATCTTTTAATTGGTTGGTACCTGCACCAAGGTCTCTGCTTATGCAGTTCTCTAGAGCCCAGGGTTATTTCCTCTCCATAATGAATGCTTTTTGATATGATTTTTAAAAAAAGAAGGAAAAAAAAACCTCTGGAAAGAATAATGGAACTTCCTTTATATGCAAAGGGTGAGAGTTTTAAGAACTTGAAGATGCTATCTGGGACCAATAAAGAGTAGGGGATTGTGGATTGACTTTGACAGGTATTCAGGACCCCTCAGCATCAAGGTGTTTCTAAATCCTTAGGTCACTTTCTAGGAGTGGCTGTATTGGCTAATAAGATTAGGGCCTGTCCAGGGAAGAAGCAAACTAGAATGATCCAGGGAATTCTCAAAGGGATAAGAAACAAGTTAGGAGTAATTATAGGATGATAGAATTTCAGAGCTGGAAGATCCCTTGGAGATAATGCAGGGGAAAGTGCTTAGTAACTATCTGATCGGTCCAAAGGGATTGCCATCGTCCAGAACCATCCCTTTATTTTCGAGGGCAGGAAGCTGATTCCCACAGGAGTTAATGAATTGTTATAAAGTTGGTTTCAGGCAGAGCTTGCCCTGGAAGTCAGTTCAATGCTACTGATCTTTCAATGCTGTAATAAATCCTTGGCAAAATGATTTACCACCCATCTATGTTTTCTCATTCTCTGTAATTCTTGGTTATGTTCTTTCTTTGTAATTTTAAAATTTTGAATTCTTTCTTTCCTTCATCCCTCCTTCCTCACTCATTGAGATTGTTGTTTGTCTTCCATTGTTGAAGAGGATCTTGACATCCTGGAGGTGAGGCCATGACATGCAAGTGAATTGTATTGAAGTGAAGGAGGGCTGTGCAAAATTACTGATCTCACTCTCTCCTCTGGAGAGTGGTCCAGTGGCAAGATATAGATCAGGACAACTTAGCCCTGAAGTGCTAAGTCACACATTGAATAGAATACCCATTAAGATAACAGGAAAGACAAAACACATTCTACACATGTATAATCAAGCAGAACAAATTCCCACATTGTCCATGGCCAAAAATATTTCTGTCTCAATGTATATTTTGATTCGATCACTCCTCTAAATGGAGGTAGATAAAATGTTTCATCATAATTCCTTTGAAATTGTAATTGGTCATTGTGTTGATCAGAGTTCCCAAGTTTTTCAAAGTTGTTTACTTTTACAGTATTGTTGTTATCATGTAAATTATTCTTCTGGTTCTATTAATTTCATGTTGTATCACTTCATAAATGCTGTCCAAGTTTTTCTAAAACTATGCCATTATTTCTTAGAGAAATAGAGATTTCTTTATCATATGGAGCATGCCAGATTACATATATATTATCCATATACTATAACTTCTTCAGCCATTCCTCAGTTGATTGACATCCCTTTAGTTTCCAATTCTTTGCCACTACAAAAGAACTGCTACAAATAAGTTTGTACATTTGGTCCTTTTTCTTTTATCTTTTTTAGGGTGGTATTGCTAGTCCAATAGGGTGAGTGTAATTTAAAAAAAAATTTCTTTTCATAAATCATCTAGTGAGGAGCCAGTATGCTGAGAGCTTTCTTTTGGGTTTTCTAATATTACTTAGATGAAAGGACAAATCTTGAGCTGTCATTCTCACTGCAGGACTGCTCTACCCACCCACCCCCCTTTCTGATTTTAAGTGTTCCTGTAGATGTCATTCATGCTATGCCTTACACATACCTTGAAACCATGGCAACTCACTTGATTTTTCGCAGCCTCAGTTTCTTCATCTGTGAAATAACAATAATAGAATCTATATCCCAGGATTGTTATGAGGATAAAATGAGGCAACACATATAAATCATTTTGCAAACCTTCAAGCTATAAATATTATAAGTACTACCTAGCAATGCTAGCATATTATCTTCCCCATTAAATTATGAGCTTCTTGAGAGCAGAAATCATCTTATTTTTGTCTTTGTTCCTCTACTTAGCATGGTACTTTGCACCTAGTAAGTATTGAGTAAATTGTTTCCTTCATTCATTCCTTTTTTGAAAGCACTTAGCACTTAGTTCTTGGCATCTAGCTGCTTAATAAATGTTTATTCATACTGTTTTTATTATTATTATTCTGAAGCATTTTTACATCTTTATTCCTCCTTAGTCTTTCCCATCACTTTAGAGCTATAATTAGGCAGTTATTAAATACCTACTCTCTGCCAGTCATTGTTCTAAGTTCTGGGTGTACAAAGCCCCAAACTCACTAGTCTCTTCTCTCAAGAAGTTTAGAGTCTAGGGATCTTGGATTTTTTTTGTGTAAGGTAGCTTCCCTGAGCCTCTTAGGATGAGTTGCCACCAGCTGACATTCACAGGACACAGAACATCTTGTGGGATACTTTTCCTCAGCCCTTTCAATTGAGCAGTGAAAATGAATGTTAGTACGGAGTCTTCATTAGCATGTAATGTTCCTTCCTCATTCACTCCAAAAAGCTAGTTTAGAACCCAGGTCACTAGAGTTCTGCTGTCCTACTTACTTTCCTCACAGAGCATCAGCCAACTCCCATAAAATGAGATTTCCTGGCCTCAATATAAGTCAACAAAATAAAATGGCAGTCAGAAAAGTCAATGTAGTCTCAGGCTATATTGAGAGAAGGTGGTCTTGGGACAAGAATACTCATGGTGCTCTTTCCCTGCCAGGCCACATCTGGAGTTTGATGTTCAGTTATTGGTACCACATTTTGGAAAGGCCATTGGTAGGCTAAAGAGTAGCCAGAAGAGGGCACTGGATGGTAGAAGACCTTAAGATCATTTTTTATGAATTCTTTGAAGGACCTGGAAATGTTTAGATTAGAGAAGAAAGGGCTGAAGATGTGTATGGAAGGGTTGATATCTGTGTTGAAATTGAGATTTGTTCATAATTTAGTTGAGAGACTATGTTAACTTGAATGGAATAGTAGGCAGTAGATGCTAGATGTCAAATGGAGGCAATAGAATGACTGCCAGTGTCATAGGAACTCAAAGGAGAAAAAGTTGCTGAGTGTAGTGTCAAAGAAAGAGTCCCAGATTTTGGAGGCCAAGGGACCTGATATCAAATCCCAACTCTGCTGCCTTTACTTTTTTAAATAATATTTTATTCCCCTATCTTTACTTTTAAAAATAACATTTAAACTACTTTTACTTTTTTAAATAATATTTTATTCGCCCACCCAATTACAAACTAAAATAATTTTTGGCATTTAAAAAAGTTTCACACTGAGTGGATGCCCATCAGTTGGAGAACGGCTGAATAAGTTATGGTATATGAATGTTAAGGAATATTATTGTTCTGTAAGAAACAATCAGCAAGATGATTTCAGAGAGGCCTGGAGAGACATGAACTGATGCTAAGTGAAATGAATAAAATGTTTTGTTTTCATTCTCATTTTTTCCCCTTTTTGATCTGATTTTTCTTGGGCAGCATAATACTTGTGGAAATATGTATAGAAGAATTGGGCATGTTTAATATATTTATTATTTGCTGTGTAAGGGAGGAAGTAGGGGGAAGGGAGGGAGGAAAAAGTTGGAACAAAGTTTTACAAGAGTTAATGCTGAAAACTATCTATGCATATATTTTGAAAATAAAAAGCTTTTTAAAAAAAAGTTTCATGTTATAAATTCTATTCCTCCCTTCTCATCCTCCCAGCCACAACTCTGAGAGAATAAGCAATTTGATATAGGTTATACATGTGCAATTATGTAAAACATTTTTCTATTATTCATTTGTAGAAAAACAGTAATGTTTCTGTGTTCATTCTGTATTCAACATCAGTTCTGTCTGTATTCAGTCTGCATTAGACATCAGTTCTTTTTCTGGAGGCGGATAGTATGTTTCATCATAAATTCTTTGGAATTATTTTGGATCATTGTATTGCTTAGAATAGCTAAGTCATTCACGGTTCTTCATCATACAATATTGCTATTGCTGTGTACAATGTTCTTTTGGTTCTGCTCACTTCAATTTGCATTGATTCATATAAATCTTTACAGGTTTTTCTGAAATCATTCTGCTTGTCATTTTTAATAGCACAATAATTTTCCATCACAATCATATGCCACAACTTGTTCAACCATTCCCCACATCTCCTCAATTTTCAATTCTTAGCCTAAAGAACTGCAGAAATTTTGTATTTTTCATACAAATAAGTCCTCCCTTTTCCTCCTTTCCTCTCTCCCTTTTCCCCTCCATCCTTTTCTCCTCTCCTTCTTTTTCTTCCTCTCCCTTCACTTCCTTTCTTTCTGTTTCTCATGTCTTTGGGATATAGACCTGGCAATGGTATTGCTGGATCAAAAGGTATGCCAGTCCTTTGAACATACTTTCAAATTGCTCTCCAGAATAGTTGGTATTAGCTCATGATTCCACTAACATTAGCATTAGTATCCCAGCTTTACTAAATCCTCTCCAACATTTGTCATTGTCCTTTTTTGTCATAGTTGCCATTCTGATAGCTTTGAGGTGGTACCTCAGAATTGTTTTAATTTGCATTTCTCTAATCAGTGGTGATTTAGAACATTTTTTTCTTGTGATTAAAGATGGCTTTGATTTCCTTGTCTGAAAACCAACCACTTATTAATTTAAGAGTGACTTGTATTCTTATAAATTTGCCTCAATTCTCTATATAGTTGAGAAATAAAGACTTGTTATCAGAGAAACTTGTTGCAACTTTTCCCCCAGTTTTCTGCATTGGTTTTGCTTGGGCAAAAACTTTTTCACTTTTATATTATAAAAATGATCTTTTTACCTTTTATAATGCTCTTAATATCTTGTTTGGTCCTAAATTCTTTCCTTAGACATAGATCTGACAGGGAAAGTAGTCTATTCTTTCTTAATTTGCTTGTGTTATCACCCTTTATGTTTAAATCATGTATGCATTTTGACTTTATGTTGGTATATAGTGTAAGATGTTGGTGTATAGCTAGTTCCTGTTATATTGTTTTTCCAGTTTTTGTCAAATAATGTTCCAAAAGCTTGGATCTTTGGGTTTATCACATACTAGATTACTATGATCACTTATTACACTGAATTGTCTAACTAATTTGTTCCATTTCCCACCACTCTACATCTTATCCAGTACCAGATTGTTTTTAATAATTACTGCTTATAACACAGATTTGGTACAGCTTTATCACCTTTACTCATATTTTACCCCCATTGATTCCACTGATGTACTTGATCTTTAGTTTTTTCATATGGTTTTTATTATTATTTTTTCTAGCTTTATAAAATATTTTGGTAAGTTGATTGATAGAATTGATATTTTTATTATATTGGCTCTGTCTGTCCACAAGCAATTAATATTTTCCAGGTTGTTTAGTTCTAACTTTATTTGTAGGAAGTGTTTTGTAATTGTGTTAATATAGGAGCTGGTTTGTCTTGTCAGGTAAACTTCCAAATATTTTATATCATCTACAGTTATATTAAATGGAATTTCCTTTTCTATTTCCTGCTGCTAGATTTTGTTGGTAGCAAGACTGACGATTTATATGAGTTTATACTCACTACCTTTTCATTCTCCAGCAAGTCACTTAACCTGCTTTCTGGGTCTCAAGTTCCATATCTGAGAGGTCAAACTAGATGGCATAAGATATTCTCTTCTCAGCCAGCCTCTGTCTGTCTCACTGTAATATCCTATTTGAGAAGCACCCACTGACCTGCACAAATCTTTCCTTTTTCCCTCATCAAAACTTACCTGACCTCTCTCATTTTCTCAGGGCCCCATTAGATAATAATAAGCTCTCTAAAGAACTAAGCTGAGCTAGTGGGTTAAGGGTTGAAGCTATCTGAATCATTCCCATCACTGTCAATTTCTACCTGTGTGGCTTTTAGCAGGGGCTCTCTCTCCCTGCTCTGGTCTTCAAGCTCTTCAACTGTAAAATGAGAGAGCTGGACTAATGACCTCCCAAATCTCTTTTATCTTCAAATCTTTTTTTTTTTTTTTTTGATACTTCATACCTTCATGTATGATCCAAACTTAAGAATACTTTCAGAGGGAATTTCTGCAGTCTGCAAACGAATACCTTGAATGAATAGAAAAATATTTATTTAGTGCTTTCTGTATACCAGAAATGTCTGGTAACAGAAATAGAAAAGTGAGATAGCTCTTGCTCTGTATATCCAGGAGCTATTCAGATCTGGGATCCTGATTCCACATTTGGCAGCTCTGGGGAAATATGGAGAAGTCACACAACTCTGCTCAGAGTTGAATTCTTCAATAAAAGCCATCACTTATAGCTTAGAATACACACAGGATATCATGGCAAAGGAGATCTGAAAAGACCTGCCTCTTATCTCTGTTCTCTTGAATAGTTCTTCAGTCCTTTGCACTGTGTCAATAACCAAGAGATGTGTGCCATGATTTAGAGTGACCTTAAGCAAGTCACTTCTTTCCTGGTATTAATTTCCAAAACCCTAGAGCGAAAGGGCAGAACCAGAAGGTGCCTTCTAGATTTCAAGTTATAAAATTTAGTCATCTGGAAAATGAGAGATTTGAATTAGATTATGGAAGGATTATAAATGGAAGTAGGAAAGGATCTCAGAGATCAGATCACCTAACTCCCTCATTTGATAGATGGAAAGTGTAGGTTAAATAACTTGCCTAAGGCCACACACACGATGTCACAGAGCTGGGAGTTCAACCCAGGTCCTCTGACTCCAAATTTAGTTTTCCATTCATTATAGTTACTCTAAGGTACTTTGCAGCTCTAATCCATGATGATTTTGTGGATGACTGGGAGGCCTTTGCCCTGCATTTTCCTGGAGAAGTTAAACCTATGCCCCCCTTTTCTTCTGTTGGTAACTCCCCAAAGGCATTTATTCCCCCTCTCCCTTCCCCCCATTCTTCTCAAGGCCTCAGATCCAGCTTTATCTAGAACTGCCTCCCAGGAACAGTGACTCAATCACCTCTCCTTCCTCCTTTCCATTGAAAACCCATGGGTACTGCCTTTTATTCACCAGGACTTTGAGTTTTGCTTGTTGCCAGGGAAAACAATTTCATTAGCCAATTCCCAGCAAGATGTTAAGGGCTGATAATGCCTTAACGTGCAATTTTTCCCCAGGCATTTTGTAATTTTGTGGAGGAGTCCTAGGGACACAAAGAATGAAATACTGTGAATTTCAGAGGCCAGGATAGAATGTCAGTGGACATTTCCTTTTGTAGGGGAGGGGGGAGGAGAGCACACCCTTCAAATCACATATGGATAAGTAATCCCAGGTTCACTGGGCAGACCCCTAATTGGGAAAACAGCATGGGGGAAGAAAGGTGCTAGTAATTTACCTAGCTAACTGTTTAATCAGGGATAAATGGCCTCTGAATCTCAGTGTCTTCATCTATAAAAAAGGGTATTGTAATAGTTATATAATTCACCTCACACAATCAGGGGGAGAAAAATACAGATTAACCCTCAAAACACTATAGGAATGTGAGCTATCATTGTACATGTGCCTTGATGTTTGACTGGATCACATCTAAAGCCCTTTTCATCTCTCCAGATTCCATGAAAAGAACACTAGATTTAAAATCAGAGGACCTGCATTTTCAACTTGCTCTGCCACTTGATTTTATTTTATTATTTTTTTTTTTTTTTGCTTTTTGCTGAGGCAATTGGGGTTAACTGACTTGTCCAGAATCACACAGCTAGAAAGTGTTAAGTATCTGAGGTTATATTTGAACTCAGATCCTACTGACTTTCAGGGCTGGTGCTCTAGCCACTGCACCACCTAGCTGCCCCCTTGATATCTCTAACAAGTGACTTTCCTTCTCTAGCCTATATGTTCCCCATCTGTAGAACAAGGGGCTGAGTGAAGCCAGGTGATCTCTACAGACCTTGCTAGCTCTGAATGCTGGGATTCTATTATCCTGCTGTATTAGCTGGCTCTACATGCTGGGAATTGGGAAGTGGTTTCAGAGGTCACTCTAATGAGTTGTTGTGTGACCTTGGACAATTCACTTTCCATTGCCCCCTTAAAAATGAGGCATTTGGGTGAAATGATTTTGGTGGTTCCTTCCTAAATTAAGTCTCTTTTCAGGCTAAGTGACTTTTGGGTGTTGTTGCCTACAGGCATTCATCTCTTTTCCCTTATTTTTGTGAAGTATGGAGCCTCCAGATTTTGGAGTGGGATTGGTCCAGGCTGGCCTAGAGATGGTGTTCCCAGTAAGCTTCCTATGGGGGTCCTGTCCTTGATGTCTGATTGTAGAGGGGGTGTTCACAGGTCTCAAGAGAGCTGTAACTGCTCATTTTCCCCAATGGCCCTAGCTGTCTGCTGCTGTTTTATTAGTTTATTTTTCAGAGCCACCAGACAGGCTTAAAGTGCTGAGGGAAAAATTACAGGATACTGCCTGGGCTGGTTTCTTAGCTTTGGAGCTAAGGACAATCAAGGAAAAGCTTAGGAGCTGTCCAAGTCCTGGTAGCTGTCAGATAGAACTCCCCCCTGCCTTCTCTCCCCAAACTTCACCAGCTGCGCAGCCATGTTAGTTTAAGAGGAGGAAGGGAAGTTACTAGGTCTCTCTATCCCCAGCTACTTTTCAGGCTTTTAACTATGGGGTTTCTTATATATATATATTTTTTTTTTAATCAAGCAGACTTGGGTAGTCTGCTGAAGCCTGTGGACTCCTCAGAATAATGAATAAATGAATAAAAAAAGCATCTAATAAGTACTGCAGTCTTTTTAACTTGAATACAGAGGATTACAAATAAATCTAGTGGATTGAAGCAAGGTTACACAAATATTACCTTTAAAAGTTCATGAATACCAGGTTAAGGGCCTCTGATTTAGAGAGGTCATTAAACTGGGTTTTTTTCACATTTTATTGTGTATGTGATGAAATCTTTTGGATCCTATCAACTCTTCTTCAGAATAATATTTTAAGTAATTGAAGAAAATGCTTAATTTAAGTAAGAAGTTATTGAAAATAAAGTCATAATTTTGTCCCCAAAGTTCTTAGGCTCCTTATAATCTAAGAGCTTTCACTTTAGGAAAAAAAAATACCAAGTTTTAATTTGCTTATAATTTCCTTTCCCTCATCATTTTCTTTTCCATCTTTCAGAGTTTGAAATCCACATAGGTGTGATTGATGTCATACATTGCATGAATGCATTCTGCTGCACACACTCTCCCACACACTTATTTTTCTTTCTCACACATATCCAGGTGCTCACTTCCAGGCACACGTCCTCCCCCCCATGCCTATCCTCTTATTCACATGCTTTCTTTTTGAGAGGTCATGGAGTACCTCCTGCCATATAGATGAGTCCAATAGACACACTCAAGCTTGTCATTCAAACATTTATACACTCACAAACAAATATTTGTGCTCTCAGCCAGACATAAGTGGAACATAGTTCCACACATCCCTGGGTGCTGATGCCCTGACAAACAGATATTTCACATTCATTCATAGTTTTCTCAGCTCTACACAAATACTAGCCCATGAAGATATACCCATGGACATAAACTCACATAAAAATCAAAATAACATTAATCAAAATAAATACCATTTTGATAGAGCGTCTGTGTTTAGCAAGATTGCTAAATGTGATTGCATCTAAGCATGCTGTACACAGATGCTCTCCTGATCAGGTAGACATGAACACACATACTTCTCTACATACATGAACAGATGTGATCTCAGCTATTTCTTTCCTGTCACAGATATACAAATCCTCTTTTATATGTAGATGACACAGATATACTCAAACACAGATAAAGTTTTAGCAGTTTTCTTTCTCCAAAAAATCCAGTCCCCTCATTTTCCCTTTGAGGAACCAAAAGATAACAGGATCTTTGGAACTCTCTGGCCAGTGCTGGATAAATATTCCTTGAAGAGTTGAGTTGCTATTTTTCCTTCCTCAAAAGTCTGCAGGCATCTGTTGCTTGGTGTAGAGACCTCAGCTGGCCGTGTCTCTGGATGTACCCGGCTGGTGATCCTGGCATCTGCACTGAGCCTCATAGTTACCTTTGGCTGCCCTCAGCACCACATGGTGATTGGGGGAGGATGAGGGTTTGAGTGACTCCTTCTCTTGACTGTTCCTGTGAGCTCATGGAAGATGTGAGCTTCTGGTTGCACTATTTTTCCACACTCCTCAGTGACCTTGGGGTAATATTGAGGTCATTGCTCACCTCTTGCTGCTAGGAGAACTTCTGTACCTCTCCTACTATTTTCCAGATATCTTCCTTGAATTGCTTCTCAGAGCCCACATTCATTCTCTCTAGACTTACACAGCTTAGAAAATTGGCTTCCCCCACAAGGAACCTGGCTTGACTGCTCTGTCCTAGTAAATTCCTTCTTTTTTAAATTTAAAAATTGATGACATTGAAGGCTCTGCTAGCAAGGAAAAAGTGGACAAGGAAAGTCATATGTCTGTGTGAGAACAGGCTGAAGACATTAGGATTCATATGTCTGGAGTCTCCACGCCTCAGCCATATTCAGCAAATTTCTACTTGCTCCCAGATTGGATTCACGTGAAAAGGTGATAAAAATAAGTAGGTATTTAAATACAGAACATCTTAAAACAGAAATGCTGGGCATCAGGATGTTATTTTTAGCACAGAATTCATTTGCAAATGTCACAGCTAACATCCCTCACTTCATTTTTGAAAAGTTTTTCTTCTTTTTTTTTTTTTTTAAATCCTTCCTTCGAAAGATATGTTTCTCTTTGTTAAGTTAACTAAGGAAATATTACTCCCCCCCCCCTTTCTAATCTAGTGTTTTTATTAAGGCTTTTCAACTTATTCTTGAGGCACAGAGACATAATAATGCATAGTCATTTAAATGCTAATAAGAGGAAATAAAAATGCATAAATCCAGTATGGTCAGAATATTCTTGGAGATTCTGAGGTGCTTAAACATTAGGTTGGGAAGGGAGGGAGAAAAGAAGAGAATAAACATTTATAAAGCACTTACTAAGTGCCAGACATTTTGCTAAAGCACTTTTACAAATAGTATGTCATATATCCTCATAACACAACAGAGGCTGTTGTTCTCTTTACTTTAGAGTTGAAGAAATTGAGGTAGACAGAGGTTAAATGACTTGCCCAGGATCACAAAGCTAAGTATATTGGGGCTGGATTTGAACTCAGATTCCTTGACTCTAGCAGCTGGGTCATCTAGATTTGTGCACGGCCTCACAGAAATGAAGACCAAGGTCTAACGACTGGTTTGGGCTAGGGGCTAGAGTTCTCAAGATGTAATTAATAATAGATTGCATCCTGGTTCTAGATTCTGGGGCAGAATTCAAATGGTGAGAGTTCTAGTTCTAGAGCTTGGGCCAGAGTTCTAATGGCACAATAATAGACAGCACATTTATTCTAGAGCCCAGGCCAGAGCTCTAATGGTACAATTATAGACAACACTGGTTCTAGAGCTTGGGTCAGAATTCTAATGGTGTAATAATAGATGGAATCCTCTCTAAGCTGAGCTAGCTTATCATTCTCCTGAAACTGTGGTGTCTGAGAGCATAATAAACCAGCAGAGCATAATAAGCCAGAGGTGACAGTGCTATTATATTCTACCCTGGCTGGATCCCATCTAGGGTACTATATTCAGCTTTGGGCATCATAGTTTAAGAGAGTTTAGTATACTGACTCAGAGTTGAGAACATAGGTTCTAGTTCCAGCTCAGATCCTGTGTAATCTGGAACAAAGATTTAACCTCTCTGTACTTCAGTTTCCTTAAAATGAGGGAGTCTGATTTAATAATTTCAAAGTTCCCATCCAATACTAAACCTAGGTTCCCATGATCTCTGAGCAAGTAAATAAAAGTTTGTCTTGTGGAAAGGGATAGTGACTAAACTTGAAATTTTTTTTCTGGTAAACAGAACTGTCTACTAATGCAGAAAAATGTCTTCTCAGCAACTTAAGTTGCATAAAATCCAGCGACTCCAAATGGGGTCATGTAACTGAATATAGGGATCATGAAATCATGATTTGCTATTAGTGTTTGATTTCTGTACCCTGTTTTATAAACCTATATCTCTAGAGTCACATAAAAATTTCTTAGGTGAAAAGGAGTCACAAGTAGAAAAAAAAAAAAACAATTAAGAAGTCTGGATATAGCGCACTGAGAGGTTAAATGTCCTTGCCTGAGATCACACAGAATATGTCAGAGATGGGTCTTGATTACGTCTTGGCTGTGAGGATAACTCTTAGTCCGCCATTCCATGTTGCTTATATGGAAGAGGAATTAATTAGTTTTGTTATCTTTGGACCCAGAGGATAGAACAAGAGATAATGGATAGTATGTAGAAAATGACATGTTTTATGTAAAAAAAAAAAAAGTGGCCCAATTAGAGCTGTCCAGAAAACAAAAGAACATAGGGGAAGGGATGGAAGAGTTCCCATATCTGGAGATCTCCAGGAACATTCACCATATTATAGAGGAAAGTTCTTTTTCTGGAATGAGTTGGACTTAATGGCTTCTGAAGATCCCTGTAACTCCAAAATTATGAGATTCAATGACTGTGAAATTATTATTATTTTTTTTAAGCTCAGATTTGGAAATCAAGGCTGATGGAAGGTTGAAAAGGTAAAATTACTTGTTTAAGATCATACATTGAATTAGTAACAAAGAAAGTAGATTGGCAGGACAGTTGGAAAGGGAAGGAGGAAAAGGACAAAGGGGAAGAAATGGGAACCAAGAAGTGGGAACAAACCTAGGGTCATGGACTTTAGAGTTGGAACATACCTTCCAACCTGATTGCATTTCTAATTCTAAATCTCTGCACCTAAATCTTTCCTGCTTTTTCTTCTATACCAAAAGACAAATCACAGTTCTAGTCCTTGAGGAAATTACAATGATAAATAAGATAAAACCCCATCCCTCAAACAATTCACAAGAAATATGGTTCCATAATAAGCTCCTTCACCTCAGGTCTCATGACTGTCATAGACCTAAAGTGCCAAAATGGCTTTGTAGCTTAGGTGATGTAAGAGCAGTAGACTTGGAGAAAGGAAGATCTGAATTCAAATTCTCCCTTAGAGATTAGCCATGTGACTCTGGCTAACTTTAACCTCTCAGCCTCAGTTTCCCCATCTACACAATGAGGACACTGTAGCACCTACCTCTTTAGATTGTTGTGAGGATCAAATGAATTAACATATGCAAATCTTAAAGCATTATATAAATGTTTGTGATGAGTGTGGTGATAATAATGACAATGCTTGCAGAACTGCATTTGAGGATTATTATTTAACTTTATATGTAGCAACACCTTTTCTCCCTCGAGAGCAGGATCAATATTTCATGCATCTTTTCACCTATCATGGAACTTTGTGTGAGGTTTTGTAAACAGGATTGTCTTGATAAATATTTCAGGACAGAGCAGAGCAGAGTAGAATATACTTAAACAGAGGAAAATACCATGTAATATAACAATAGTAATAAACAATGTTTATAGATTATACCAGTTATACAGTTTTATATATATATATATACATAGTTATACCAGATGTTGTGCAAAATGCTTTATAAAGATTAAATGACTTGTCTAGAGTCACGCAAGCTAATAGGTGTCTGAGGTCATATGTGAACTCAAGCCTTCTTCATTGTAGACCCAAAACTCTACCCACTGGACCACCTGTCGTAAGATTCCTCCAAGGTCTTGAAGGAAGAGTTGTATGGGGCGGGGAGGGTGTTGTCTATAGGCTGTATTAGAGGGGCTGAGAGATTCTATTTAGGGTAACCAGTTTAGAAGGTTTTTGAAAAATTTGCAACCTTGACTGACCTCTTGCTAATTTTCCTCTGCTCAGTGTAATCTCTGATCTCTGGCTTGGGTAGTCTCTGTTCCTCAAACAGAATATTTCATCTTCTACTCTGTCTTTGCACTAGATGCCCCCTCCCACTTCATCCCCATTTCTTGTCATTATCTCCAGGATTCTTTGGGTCCCTTTAAGTCTTTTTTTTTTTCCCTGAGGCAATTGGGGTTAAGTGACTTGCCCAGGGTCACACAGCTAGGAAGTGTTAAGTGTCTGAGGCCAAATTTGAACTCAGGTCCTCCTGACTTCAGAGCTAGTGCTCTATCCATTGCACCACCTAGCTGCCCCTGTTGGTTGAATTTTAGACATTTCTTTTTTGTATGGTTTTATCTAGGTGACAAAATTAGGTCCCTACGAACTTGAGGAAGGTGTGAGTCTAAAAGACATTTTTAAGGAAGAAATATACCATAGTGAAGAGAAAAAGAGCATCAGATGAGGAAGCAGAAGACGTGTGTTCTATCCTAGTTCTTCTATTTACTCCCAGTGTACTTTATTATCTTGGGCATGCATTCAACTCAGTTTCCAGATTTGTAAAATGAGAGGGTGGGATGAGGAATTTAAATTGATCTCATATCTTAGGAATGAAGTGGACAGAAACTAATCACTCTTTGCTTTTAGCTGTTGCTTGTCCAGGTGGTATTTATGCAAGGATTGGTTTGTGACTGAAATGATTAAGCAGACAAACTCATTTGCATATAAATGGGGTGTTTTTCCTAGCGGCTGGGACTCTGGGCAATGACATGGACTTGATTGGTTTTGGCATTTGGGCCCTGAAGACCTTGTCCCAGTGGCTTAGAGGAGGGAAAAGGCAGTGTAGAGATACTAATAACAATAGTAGGCCACCATTTATCTAGCACTTTAAGGCTTGCAAAATGCCTTACATACATTATATCACTTTATTCTCATAATAGCCACATGAAGTTGCTGCTATTTTTAAAAATAGGACTTGTGATTTCATTGTTTTAGGGAAGTCAGAGATAAAAAACTCTTTCTACCAGTTTTTGGCAGGGAGAAGTCACTGAAGAAATGTTTTTAAATTGGTTGAGTTGATTGTTTACTGATTCAGATCATCTACATTGCAATTTTATAGGGTTAGCAAGTTGCCTGGCTGCTATTATTATCTCCTTTTATAGAGGCTAGAGTAAGTGACTTTCTGAGTAATGAAGATAAAGTTAAAAGTGGTATTTGAACCCATCATCTTCTTGACTCCATCTTCAGCATTCTGTTGGACATACCATGCTGCCTTTCCAGGAGAATGGGAAGAGAGACTGGTTATCGGCCATCTGAGGTCTTGTGTACTCTTCCCCTCATCAGCACCTCAGTTCCTTTTTTTTTTTTCTAAAATGAAGGGATTGAGCTGGTTGGTCTCTGAGATCCTTTTCTGGCCTAAGATTCTTGGCTCCATGATCAAGTTGTTGAGTTCCATCCATATGTATTACTGGACACTAAATATACAGTTTCCTTAAAGTTACCTAAAGCTGAAGTCGTCATCTAAGAAATCCACAGTTTCAAATTGTCCAATAACAACAACACATGTATAGTAAGTATCTGTTATTCTAGCCCCTATGTTTTGTGCTGGAGAGGGAAAGACAAAAATACAAATTGCAATAATTCCTGCCCTTATTGAGCTCACATTTTATTGAGGATGGAGGATTAGAACATGTATATAAAGAAGTAATATAAGAGAAGAATAATAACTGGAGGGAGGGTGAGCAGCAAAGATTTCTAGAATTAGGGAGTGAAAAAGATTTCTAGTAAGAAACAAAGGATGGCACAAAGAATAGGTAAGGACACAACTTCCAGAGATATGGGATGATCTGTATGAGAAGGTATGATGATAGAAGACTTGACAGATTCAGAGAGAAGCAAGTAGTGTAACTTGAGTGTAATGTAGAAAGATGTAAGATATTGGGAAAGATTATTTCTAGCCAGACATTGAAGGGCTTTGAATTTTAAGCTGAAGATTTTGTATTTTAAATTGAAATCAATAGGGAGCCACTGAAGCTTCTTGAGTAGGTGAATATTACTACTATTTTATGATAGTTGTGTGTAACATGAATTGGAGAGGGGAAAGATGGGAAACAGAGAAACTAATTAAAAGGCTGCAATAGTTCAAGCCAAAGGTGATGAGACCTAGAACTTGAGTGATAGCTATGTGACATCCCAGGTAACCTGACTTCTGCATGTGCATGTCTAGTAGAACTATAAGTAGGACTTTTAAAAACCTAGAATAAAACAGGGTGGCAGGATGACAGTGGACCAAAAGATAGTTCAACAGTAAGTGTAATTGTGCTTAGAATTTAGCTTTTAACCTTGAAAATGCTGATGTTAAAGGGTGAAATAGAGAAGTCCTTGGGATGGGAACATCTACCCGATGGGATTCTGGGGCTGTTAATATGACCAAGCAATAGAGTAGCTAACCCAGGTTCCCTTCCTCATCTGTCACTATAAACCACAAAAGTCAGCAGAAGGTTGGAAACATGGAAATGACAGTCTCTGTTGGAAGTAAACCTCCTTCCCTTTCCCATGGAGGAAAAATAATCCCAATGTGAGCATCTTTGGATAAAGGTCCAGTTATCCCACCCTGGTTATAGCTCTTCAACTAGGGTATGACTGACATGTCTGCAGCAAATGCTTGCTTCTGTCTAAAGACTTAAAGCAGAGGATCTGAAGGTATTGATGATGGTTCTGAGAATGGGAGAGCTTTCGTAATCTAGATTTAGGCCAAGAAAAATTACATTTTATGAAAGGTCAATGTTATCTAGACCAATGACTGAGAGGAGAAAACAGGCCTATGGTACTCAATTGGAACTGTCTTTCTTCTGGATCCTTTCAATCAACCAGTTAAATTGATACCATTAATACTGATCCTCATTACTTTTTGTGTTCAATTTAGACCACATGTGCCCAAAGGATTTGGCATTTCTGGTTTGCTGTAGTTCCTAAGGAAAGTGGGATTTGGCATATCTGGGGAATGTGCCATTGGTAGAATTTTATGTTATGGCCCATTCCAGTTTTCTCACAGAAAAGACATCCGCTATTAGGAAATGAAACTAACATTTCTTCTGAACATCTTTCAAAACTTTGGGAAGAGATAAGGTCTTTCCATCTTTAGACTAAGACTTTGTGCTTTCTTCAGCCAGTCTTCTCACAGTATGGTTCTGCATCCTCTCATCATCTTGGTCCCTCTCTGGAAATACTATAGCTTTAGTCCTTAAGTGGAGAAGGCTACCTGTGGAAGAGGTCAAAAATAATCTAGCAAGCTTTGAAAGATGGGTATTATTTGATTGCTAGAAGCTAAGGATTCTGTTATGTTTAGTTTCCTAGGTCATAAACTTGAGTTTTGCTCAACCTGACCAGCAATCCTACTCCTTGGAGATAGTCTGGTATAGTGGAGATATCACTGTCAGTGGAAAGATCACCATTTTTGGAGAAAGAAGATCTGATTTCAAGCACCACCTCTGACATATTACTTCTGTGACCATGAGTAAGCCAGTTATTTCCCCTCTTCCCCATTAGCCTCATTTTCCTTATCTGCAAAAGGATGTGGTTAGACTAAGTGGGCTCAGAAGCCACTTTGTTTTAGTTCTATTGTCCTATCATCCTATCTATCCTTGCCAGGCATTTCACAATCCACACTCCCCTATTTTCCACATGTATCAAGATCCCCACACCCACCCATTCTTTATAGACTTCTGCCTTCCTTCCTTTCTTAATAAACTTAGTCTTCATCTATCTCACTCATTTAAGGCTCATCATTTCTCCTATATCTTTCACACTTCTTTACCTCTTATCCTTGCCTAGTCACTCTCCTACCAATTACAGATAAATGGACAATGACATAATTGGCATTGAGAAGACTTTGAAGAGGGGACTATTAATCAAAGCTATACCCCTACCCCCTCTTTTCCACCGGGTATGGGTCCAGTTCAGTAGGAGAGCCATCCAAACTCAGAAATTCTATAGTGTCTCCCCTCTTCCTCTTCCTTCTGGATATGGGGTAGGAGGGCAAGGGAGGTGAGGAAAAGAGATGTTAAGATCCTCCAAGGGGAGGGTTGTAATGAAGATTTGGGTGGATCTATTTAGAACTCTAAGAGGCAAGGCTAGGAACAAATCAACTCGTTTCCTTAGAGCCTTATTTTCCCAGGCCTGGATAATATGCCCTTCAGGCTTTTCTTTACAAGCAAGAGGACAGGAGTTCACATTTGATCTGTGTGTTTTCTTTCTGGAACCACTTGGAAGCTTAGAAATCTGTCTTTTTCTAAAACATCTCAAACTTCAACTTTGAGAGGAGACCTTTCTTGGTCACCTCAGTCACTAGTACCATCTTCATTAAGATTATTGTCTAACTACTCTATGTATTTTGTAAATATCTATTTATGTCTATTAAATGTAAGCTCCTTGATCTGGCCCCTTCTAAATAAGCACTTAGTATCTATAGAATTATAACTCTTGCATTGGAAGGGACCTTAAAGGTCATCTAGTCCAATACCTTAATTTTATAGACGAAGAACCTGAGGCCCATGGAGGGTAAATTAGTTGTCCAAAGTCATACTAATAGTGAATGTCAGAGGTAGGAGTTGAACCCAGACAGATCATTCGATTCCAGAGCTAGCCCTTTTTTTTTGTTTTGTACTGGCTTGTTGATTGATGGAATGGAATGTACCTGAAACTCCTTGATGAGAGAGAAAGAAAGAGAAAGACAGATAATAAAAAAGAGAGAGAAATGGAAAGGAAAAAGGAAAAGAAGAATAAGAGAAAATATATGGGGAGAAAGAAAGAAAAATGGAAGGGAGGAAAAAAGCATGAAAAGTTTTGGCTTTTCTCTGTCCATGTGTTCTCTCTAGGGCACCTGTGTTGGCTGCCTCATGCCCATCCCTAGAACATGTGGCATGGTGCCCCGTCCCTAGCTCTCAGGTGTGGCTGAAACCAGGTGAAGGAGAGAAAGCCATTGCTACTTCCAGGCCCTTTGTCACCCAATGCTTGCTGTGGCTGGCAGCAGGCAGGTATTCGGTGTCCCCTTGTGGGGATTTGGTTCTTGGGCTGGCAAGAGCTGCAGATACATTTATCTGACTGCTTCCAGGCTGGCAAGGGAACTGCCTCTGAATTTTATTCCTCTCTTCCCCTTTTTCATTTCTCTCTCTGGACTGACAAATAGTTCCTATAATGGACCCAACTCCAAGGAATGGGGGCCCAATTACTTTCTTGGCCTTGATGGGTCTTGTGGGACTTTTTGGTGCTTGTCAGATGAGAGATTGATAGAGCAGCGAACTAGATCTCATGCTGGAGGCCACGAAGCTGTTGGACTAATGACTTCCTTATTAATATGCATGAGCTGTCTCATTTAGCCAGTGCTCTTGGGACTTGATTAAAGTAAGGAGGACTGCTGCTGTGGGAGAGGCTGGTGTTCGACTCAGTTGGCTGTGCCTTCTATCCTGGAGAGAGCAGGGACCATGTCAGTCTGGTGGGGGTAGATTTAGATTTCTCTGAACAAGTTATCCTTTTCTCCCTTCCTCTCTCCCTTGTTTTTTTTTTTCCTTCCTTCCTTCCTTCCTTCCTTCCTTCCTTCCTTCCTTCCTTCCTTCCTTCCTTCCTTCCTTCCTTCCTTCCTTCCTTCCTTCCTTCCTTCCTTCCTTCCTTCCTTCCTTCATGTGTGAGTGTGTGAAAGAGAGAGAGAAATTTAAAAATAAGAAACCACAGGGTGTAACTGGAGATATATGTGGGTAGAATATATGGATACGGAGAGCTGCTGCATTTATGGGAGAGTATGTGTGAATGAATGGCTGTTCATAGGGATGAAACATTCATAAGAGAGAAAGACAGAGAGAGATGCACACATACACACACATACAGAGAGAGGAGGGGAGGGAGGGAATATGAATAGCATATTGTGCAGGGCAGACATGCTTGTGGGAAGATGAGCATAGGGCAATGGAGGTACACGTGTGAGAGAGTGCAGATGGGAAAAGGTGAAGAAGATGGCTTCCTAGCCAAAGGAAGCCTCTCTCTTGACTTCTGCCCTGTGTTTCTCCCTGTAGGTGCCGGGAAGGGGCCATGACCATGTAGACGCCAGCCCTGGGAAGTAGCGGCATGGGCAGCGCTGAATGGGGACGCCTGGGTCTGCAGTCTTGAGACCCACCACTACTGACCTTCGAACTGGGATCCCTGCGTGTCGAGGTGTTCCTTTTCCGAGCTTGTCACAGCCACTGCCACGCTGGCCCATCTCCATTTTCTCCCTTGGAATTGGAGCCGACTGCTCAGAGTTGCTAAAGTTGCTTCCTTCCCGAAAGCCGTATAGACCTATAGCTCTAATTGGGAACCTGCTTCTTTCTTCCCCTGCCCCGAAATAAATAGGTTAAAAATAATAACAACCCTTGGATCTGCCCAAAGTGGAGCAGGAACCTCAGCAAACATGGGAGACATGACCAACAGCGATTTTTACTCCAAGAACCAAAGAAACGAAGCCAACCATGCAGGCGAGTTTGGGTGTACGATGGAGGAGCTCCGCTCCCTCATGGAACTTCGGGGGACAGAGGCTGTGGTCAAAATCAAGGAGACCTATGGGGACACTGAGGGGATCTGCCGGCGTTTGAAGACCTCGCCTGTGGAAGGTAGGTACCGCCCTCCTGGAGCCCCGAGCCAGGAACCCTTGGATGCCCTCAGAGGAGTTTCCCCTTTTTTATTTTGAAAAATAGGGCTGGAATGAAAAAATCTGAGAATTGGGGAGCCTCAGAGGCAGCGGTGGGGATCTGGGAAAGAACAAAAAAGGTGGTTCACACTGAAGAGCCAAGATACCCACAAAGATAGCTTGGGTGAATGAGGCAGTGACTGCCTCCCGAACAGCAGACGCGGGATGGCATGGGGGCGCGGGCACAGTATCCCTTAGATGGGGGAGCAGGGTTTACAGGCTGTCAGCTAGACAAGGAGAGAAACCGAAACCTTGTTTTCCTCGTCTGATCAGTTCCTTTGACATGAAACCAACCCTTTGGTGTCATTATTTCAGTGGCCAGCTGTTCATTGGAAACCTGGTTGTGCTTCAGGAGCCTCTGTTTTCATGTCCCCTGCTCTGTTTGTCTCATGGGCACACATGGCTCCACCCCCACCCCCGGATCCCTAGAAACAGCTGCTGCATTGCCCTGTCTCTCTTCCCCCCACTCCCAATCAGTGACCGCCATGAGCCCCCACCTGATGTCGTTACCTTGCAGGGGGCTGGAGTGCACTGAAGGGTCTTCGTTTGTCTTTCCATTTAGTGAAACGTATTCGATTTCTTTAAGGTGAAGGGAGACCATGATAGCCTATCATGTTTGTACCTGCTTAAAAAAAAGTCTTGATTTTGTTTTAAAAAAGGAAGCTTTCCTCTCCATCTCCAGAATAACTGTATCCCTCAGATTTTGCTGGGAACCCTGGTGAATTCTTGAGTCCCACAGTTGCTGTATAGGTTGAGGCAGGCAGGAAGGGGCAAAGGCCTTTCATAGAAAGAGAATACCTTGGCACCCAGTCCATTTAAAACCTCTTGGGTCCATTGAGCAAAGAAATGCCCGTGTTGCTTTCCTGCACATGTGGGATTCTTTTCTGTTCCTGAGGAAAACACTATGGCCATTGGCCAAGACATGGGTTGGTGCTGAGTCTGGAATAGGTAGAGATACCTCTTTGAACTTTGTTGTATTTGGGACGAGTTCTTGGCTGTCCTTTATTCAGAACCTGATGAAAAGGAAACGGGAGGCGGGGAGGTCTGACTTTGTTACAGTGTGCTCCATCCACCGTCAAGCTGTATCCAGAACAGGCAGATGAGAGCTTTTGCTGCATTTATTCCTGATCAGACTTCTGCTGGTATCTGGGCAGCACACTTTAGCAAGGACACAGAAGGAGAAAGTGAGAGGAATAGATAACATGCCACACAAAGATAAGTTGAAAGAACTGGGGATTTTCATTAGGCATGGCAAGATTTTGCTATCTGCAGCTATTTGAAGGACAGTCCTGTTGAAAAGGGAATTGGCTGGTTCGGCTTGGTCCCAGAAGGCAGAACTGGGAGAGATGGCTGGAAATTTACCGAGAAGGAATTTAAAATTGATGTAAAGGAAAGCTCCTTAGCAATTATAGCTGTTGGATGGCAGAATGGGCTTCTGGGGGAATGGGTTCTCCATCGGTGAACATATTCAAACAAAGCACAGATGATCAGTTGTTGGATGTTTTAATGGGAGTTCTTACTAAGTATTCAGTAGACTAGATGGCCTCAGAATTCCCTTCCAATTCTGAGATCTGGAGATTCTGTGAAGCTGCAGTTTCCTGGAAGGGGAAACAGGTTGAGCTAATGGTCTCTAGGAATCCTGGTATTCTAGGAGTTGGGATGAAGCAGATAAGGGGATCCTAGAAGGAAGAGATGACATTGCAAGTCTACGGGCTGGTTTGTACTTTTGGTCAATATAATAAGAAAGAGTCATTGTGGCGTGGGACTGAATCTGGGCCCTGAGGGCTTAACAGCAGGGCACAAGTCCTGGCAGGTCTTACTGAACTGGAAAGACTCAGAAATGTCCTTGGCAGCAGGGTGTTGTCTCAGGGTGGACTCTGACTTCAGAGGTTCTTCTCTGGATTGGCCACAAAGTTCCAGCTGGAAAATCTCACAAAGGCTGTCTTCCAGGATCCAGAGAATTGGTGATTTGGGAAGAGGACCCAAATTAAGGAGCCCAGAAGGTGGATGATAGCATGTAGTGGTGAATGGTGATGTGGCAGAATGGAGTGAAGACCTGAATCAGGCACAAGAGGACCTAGGGAAAAGGTTTGTTGAGGCAGAAGCGGGTACTAAGTCTAGGATGGAATAAATGGATGAAGAAGGCTGAAGAATGTAGCAGGGTTAGCAAAGGGAGAGATAGCATAGCAGTCTCAGAGGCCCAAGTGTTGGAAGCCTTTTCATGGTGACTTGTTGAACTCTTCCCCTTTGTGATCCTTACCCTACAGGAACTTTTTGCTCAGTGTGAATTGGTCTGTTTCTGCACGGGCAGCTTCCTCCATGTCTTGCTCAGAAGTCACAGATTCCTAATTACTGAAGAGGAATACCAGTCAAGTTCTATATGTCATAGGCTCACAGACTTAGATCTAAGAGAGACCTTGGAGATCATCCAGGTGAATATCCTCATTTAGAGATCAGTGGTAATTGAGGAACAAGGAGATGAAGGCTTTTGTTCATGATCACCAAGGTAGTTGGTGATCTCTGACTCCAAATTCTACTGCTTTGTATTCTTCTCTTATTCTAGCATTTTTGGGATAAATGGGACCTGAATACATAGAATCCAGAGGAGGGAGATCAGTTTGATGGGTGAAGATAGTGAGTTTAGGATTTGAGGCACAGGATTCAAATCCTGCTTCTGCTACTTACTCCTTTTGTGTATTTTACCTCTATGGGTCTCAGTTTCCTCCCCTGTAAAATGAAGAGTTAGACTATACAGTCTACTATTCTTTCTATGTCTGAAGCCTATGGTCATAGCATTATAGATTTAGGGCTAGACTGGGCTGGTCACTCATATGGCTTTGACCTTTGTCACATGAGGGCAAAAGGGAAAAGGAATGGATGTGGAAATGCAGGATCTATGTGAATTGCTACATAAATAGGGAAGGACATTCTCTATACTTCCAAAGGTCAGAATTAAGACTAATTGGTAGAATGTCCAGGATCAAAGATTTCATCTCAAAATAAGGAAACTTAATGATTCTACCTCACATCAATATTTCCATGTTTTGAATTCAGATTATATTTAGTTTCATAAATACTTTAGCATTTAAATATTCTCTAATTGTCTTGTATGCATTAGTCGTTATAATCACATGGTTTAGGGTTTAGAGTAAGAGGAGAGTTTAGGGACCATTTAAATCAATGCCTTCATCTAGGGAAAGTGACACATAGAGAAGGGAAGTGACTTGTCTAAACTCACACAGGCAATGCTAGCCAAAATAGCTCATCCCTTTAGAGCTTAACTGTGCTTCCCTAATAAGAAACCTAGACAAGTGTTGGTATTCCCATGGATGAGAAAACTGAGACTGAGATTAAATTACTTGCCTAGAGTTGCATAGCTAGTGAAGGTCAGAGCTGGATTCACACCCGGGACTTCTGGCTGCAAATTCAGTGTCCATTTCATTGCACTCTACTTCAATGATTTGTGAATATTCACATGGTTAGTAAGCATTTAGTTAGGACCCCGTCCTATTTTCTCATATTTCTGTCTTTCTGTCTCTGTCTCTCTGTCTCTCTGTCTCTCTCTCTTTCTCTCCATCTATCTCTGCCTCTGTCTGTCTCTGTCTCTATCTCTGTCTCTGTCTCTGTCTCTCTCTGTCTGTCTCTGTCTCTGTCTCTCTCTCTGACTCTCTCTTTGTCTCTGTCTCTGTCTCTCTTTGTTTCTCTTTGTCTCTGTCTCTAACTATGAACTTCATAACAATAGTTCATGTGTCCTATAATTCTTTGTATCTTCAGTTCTTCTTACCCCCTTTTAGGGTTTACCCAGCACAGGGCTAAATGTATAGTAATTTACCCAATAAATGCATACCGATTGAGTAACATACTCACTGATTATTTGCTGTATCTGCCTGATGGGCAGGCTATTGCTACAACTGATGATAGAACTCAAGTGATAGGTCATAGAGGCTGACCAGAAAACTCCAGTTTTGAATTGGAGATAGACTAGTCAGGAAAAGGGATGTTTTCTGCCATCTTACTTTGTTTTAAGTTTAGCAACAATCCAAATAATGCTATTTAATTCACAAAATGGTTTCTTTAAACAACCCTGGGAAGTAAGTAGTCCAAGCATTATCATACCCATTTTACAGATGAAGAAATTGAGCCACTTGACATGGCATTGTAGCTAATAAGTGTCAGAAGCAAAATTCAAACTCAAGTCCTCTTCTTTTTCTACTACCCCATACTGTCTCCTAAGCCTCAGTTTCTCTTTTGGTAGCTCCTTCATTGAATGGCTTTCTCTTTCCCTTTTTGATTTTCTATGATGAATTTGCCAAAGCCTTATTTTCTTAGTGACTCAGACCAGTGACTGCCTTCTTCTAGGTAAGAAAGTCTCTCAGGGGAAGGTGACATAGATATGTAGAGCCCAGGGCCCTTGCACAAGGGTTGAAGGGAAGGGAAGGAGGCTGAGAGGGCCAGAGCAGCTGGTATCTCTTTACATTCCACCTGCGTTTGGCCTTTGTTGCCCTGGTTATTTACCAGGTCCGGCTGCTCTTCCTCCCCTGATGGAGCCTCTAACTTGCTCTTCATCCACTTCCTCTTCTAGTCCCTTTCCCTTTTCTCTGCTGCTTTCCACCTCCCCAAGTGACTCTCCTGCATCTTTTTTTACAGTGGTCATGATTTTGACTATCAGCTCATCCACAAGTGCCAGCTAATGATAGCTTATAGTGTTCCTTGTCTCAGGGATATTTGTGTTTTTTTCAGTGTCTGGAAAACAGAACAATCTAGTTCTAACTCAATCCAAAAGCACTTACTATGCACATTTTGTGTACCAGACAGTGTACTAAGTGTTGCAATAGCAATAACAAAATAGTCTTTACCCTCAGATAACTTACATTCTATTGGAGGTGTGCAATGTATAAATAGGGAAGCAAATTAATGATTATTTGGGGCAGAAGAAGGAAGCAATAAAAGTAGACCTTGGCAAGAATATTCAACTTTAAATCATAAAGGCCTGAGTTGAGATCCTGCTTTTGACATTTACATGGGACCTACAACCTTAGACATCCTAGACCTATATTTAAATCAGTTAATATTCCCAAATCAGGGCTTGGTATCACTGATCCCCAAGTTCAAATCAACTATTACCTTTGGGAGCTTGGGTCAGTTAACTTCTCTGTGACCCAGTTTCCTCATTTGTAAAAAAAAAGAGGGTTGTAATAAATAGTCTCTAAAGTTCCTGCTGAGTCTAATTATGGTCATTATTTTATAGATGGGCAAACAGAAATTCAAAAAGGGGCAGATCTTTGTCCTTCCTAGATGATAGAGATAGAGTCCAAATGCAAATGAAGGCTTTCTCTTTCCAATTGTAGTGGAAACACTATGTGGAAGGTAAAGACTGGAAAAGTGGTTTGGGACCTTATTGTGAATGCCAGGTACTGGGACTGATTAGAGAGAAAGAGACATTTTGAGGGTGAGATTTGGGGAAATGAGGCAGGTGGGCAGGACCTGAGAGTTTTGACACCTCTAGGAGAGGGAGAAACTATGGAATTTTGGAAGAAGATGGGTAGCTGGTACTCTAGGACTGTGGAGGGACTGCTCTTCAGAAGGGTGAGATTGAGGTGGGATATCTGGGGGAAGACTTTGAGGGTTGAGGTAAGGATGCTTAGCCTGTGATAAATGACCCTTAAGTACTACTCACTGATCAGCTTTCGGGCCTAGGCCAGCTTTTTATGAGTCCAGTTCAGCTTTCATCCGCTTGAATTCTGGGATATCTCCATGAGTTTCACTGTTGCATATTCTGTGAAATATTTATATTATCTTTTCCAATTTGCATTTTTTTCAGCAAATCTAGATGATGATAATGATCATCATCATCATTTTAAATCTAGTCCTCATGGTAGAGAGATTGGGTAAAATGTTTATTTATATCTAGGGTGTGATTAGAAAGCTACATCTCCTTCCTTCCATCACCAATACTGTCACAAAAAAGTCTTCCAAGCTTACTTATCTCTGAAGTTGCAGCTTCATAGGATCATTCCTTAATGTATAAACTTTGCCTTCTCTCTTCAGGCTCATTTAAATGTAAATCCGTCTTGGAAAAAAATACATGAATTCCTCAGTATTTTGTAAAGTTATAGATAAAGAGGTAGAATGAGCTGAATCACTGAGTTTTTTGAAATGCTTAGGACTTTAGTGACTATTATTTTACAAGATTATCTAATGTAGCCATTCTGCTTTTATAGACAAGTAATCTGAGACCAGTGGCAATGGTTACGAACTTATTAGAAGATTTCTAGTAGAAAAATTATATGAAAACACTGAATACCTATAAGGGATAATGGACTTCAAGTTTTAGACTTGGAAGGAGTCTTTAGAGGTCAACCAGTCTAAACTGCTCATTTTACAGAGGGGGAAACTGAGGCTCACAGAGTTTAAGTGATTTTAGTAGAAAGCAGCAGGCCTTTGATTCAAACAAAGGTTCTCTATTGCTAAATTAGTGTATTTTCCATTGCACAGGGATGAGGTGGGGATCGAGTATTGACTCAGGCTCTAGGGCAGCCTCTAGAAAGAAGCACTGATGACAAACAGCTTACTCCCCAGTCTTGCCAAGGGTCAGCCCTGCAGAGCTATTCAAGGCCAGGGCAAGAGCCAACATCTATCTTGGGATCGCTTAATGGATTTAAGGAGCAATATGACCAATGACATATTTATGATCCAAGCTAGAGAATGTAAACATTTAATAAAGTTCTCAGATATAACCTGCCACAAGCGCTTTCTTTACCACACAGCTGGATGCCGTAGAGTATCCTTGTATAGCTCACTGGGGAAAAAACCCTCCCTGAACTCATGGAAATACAGCCCCAAAAGGACATGCTAAGATTGTTCTGCTCATTTATGGAATTACTAAAAGCAGCCAACTTCTGCCCCTTCAGGAATGGCTAATCCTATTTCCACAACCCTCTTCTTCCCTAAGATTCTTTTCATGATTGTATACACTCCGCCTGTCATCCCCAAAGAATTAGACATTAATTTATGCCCCTCCCTCCCCAGCTAAAGTAGATAATGATTACTTAATAGGTACTTAGGGGAAGGGAAAGAGAATAAGTATTTACATAGGGCCTACTATGTGCCACACACAGTGTTAAGTGCTTTTTAAAATTATTTGATGCACACAACAAAAAGTATTTGATACACACAACAACTTTATAAAGTAGGTGGTTTTTCTATCCCCATTTTACAGTAGGGGATACGAGGCAGACAGAGGTTGTGACTTACCCAGGGTGACATAGCGAATAATTGTCTGAAGTGGGATTTTAATTAAATTTATTTTAATTTATTTCAATTTAATTCAAATCTTCCTAATGCTAGGCTCAGGGCACTATCCCTTCTGCCTCTATCTGTCGAGTACTTCAGTGGGTCCATGAGCTCACTGATGTGGAGTACAGATTAAAGCCTGTCCATACCTTTTCTTCCTGTTCAGCTCTTGTCTAAGTCTTCTTCTGAATTTCCTCAAAAAGGCCCTCAGTGGTTATTATTGCTTTTTTTTTTTTTTTAACATTTGGTGGGTATTAATGCCATATTTAAGTTTTCCATCAGTTATCCTTTATTCTCCTTCTCTGATGGGCCCACTTCCATATCTGGTTAGACATAAATTTCAGTATATACTATTGCAAGGAAACTGTAACTTATCCAAAGTCACACAGCTTGTGAATTATTATTTGAATGCAAGATTCTCTGACTCGATTTCCAGGGCTCTCTCAGAGGTGCTTCCATCTAGAAAATAATTCGTTTGGTGCTTCATTATATCTGCTGTCTTATAAGTGGAAGATCTAGAGACATTCCTAAACAGAAGAGGAGGAAAACAGGGATGCCATGAGAAAAAGACATAGAGAGATGCTAAAAATTAAGTCAAGGAAAAATATTCAATGATTATCAGCTTTAGGAAGTTTGTGAGATGTCTAGAGCTTAATAACAAAGAGACAAGGCAATATGTAAAAGGAGCCACATGAGAAGTCCCTTCCACCAATTCAGATTGTGACCTTCTATGCTATAACTTTGTAAATAAGTCCTAGGAAGATGCCCGAGTTCTGCAGTATTAAATGAATTGTCCAGGGTCACATAGTTGGCAAATCTTAGGAGTTGGATTTGAATCCAGGACTGTCTGAGACCAAAATAACCATGCTATTTGCTATGCTATGGTATCGCTGATTTGTTTTGAAAGAATAGATTATAGAGAGATCCTTTACCTAAGTTTCAAGCTTCAAAAAGATGGAATATAGCTAAACAAATTTCACTATTAGAAAGAGCAATAAATTTGGAATTTGAGACTTGGGTTCAGATTTTACCCCCAGCCAGAGATCCCACTGTAAGGTACACAAGCAAACTAGGTCCCATGTGTACCAAAATGCTGGAAATATTTTAACTACTACCAAATTTAGCAATGAAGAACTGGAAAGAAAGCAGACAGATGCTTAGCCAAATTGGGTAAACATCTATATTAAAGGATCTATTAGTTATATTAACATTGATTTTTTCTAATTCTTTGCTATTACATAAAGTACGCTTAAGAACAAATTGTAGGATGTAAGTGTAGTAGGATATTATTACTACACTATAAGAAACAGTGAATGATAGATGTAGAAAAACATGGGAAGGTTTAAATGAACTGATGCAAATGCAGTAAGCAGAATCAGGAAAACAAAAATGCAAATGGGAAATGATGGTAATTAAAAAAGAAATTGAAATGGAATACTTTTAAATTATACCAACCAAGTTTGGCCATAAACTTAGGCACCTAGGTGGCACAGTGGATAGTGACTTGGGAGTCAAATCCAGACTCAGATACTTATTAGCTGTATGACCCTGAGCAAAGTATTTAATTTTTTTTCTCAGCTTTGTAAAATGAGAATCATAATAAAGTCCTGTCTCCCAGATATGTTGAGAAGATCAAATGAGAAAATATTTGTAAAATACCTTGAAAACTTCAAAATACTAAAAATGCTATTATAATTAATATAATTAAATACATGTGATGTCACAGACATTATTACTGTTATAATTAAGATAAACTTGATTAGTTTCCCAATCTATTATCATAGGTTCATCACCATCATCATGTAATCATTAAAAATATGTATCAATGAAATTTATTTCCTTCTTTGCAGAAGGGTGGTATTATGGGTATGGAAAATTGGCTTGAATGTCAGTCCAGTTTTATGTGTTAATAAGTTTTACAGAACCATTTTTTTTCTGTCTCTTTAAAAGTCTTTGTGATAAGGGGCAGCTTGCTCGGAAGGAATAAGAAAGAAATATATGAATAAATGTAGACAATAGAAAAACAAAAGATAACAAGATTTTATAAAGAGAGAGTTGGGACTAGAGATTCTCTGAGGTCCTAACTACAGATCTATGACCAAAGGGGAAAGAAATCTTGAGAGATGGGAAGAGAATTTTTATTATCCTTATTTTTCCACAAAAAGATGTTGAAACCCATAGAGGTTGTAACTTGCACAGTGAACAGTTAGGATTATACAATAGATCATCTGACTCCAGGACCAGTTTTCTTTGCCCTACACCATACTGCTTCCTTCCTTCCCATTCGTTTGTGGGTTAGTAAGTGGAGGAAGAGCCATCATTTCACATATGGGCTAATAAATAATATTAAAACTTCAATGAACTTTATATGTATTGTCTCTCTTGAGCTTCATAAATACCACAGGAATAATTATTCCCTTCTCAGTGGTGGTGAAAAGTGGGTTCAAAGACAAAAAATGATTTGCCCATTATGTTATAGTAACTTTCCAAAGTCATTTATGAACCCAGCTTTTCCTGATTTTGAGTCCAAAATGCTCTCAACCATTCAGTGTTTCCTCTCATGGGAACAGTTTTCCAGAAGAGATAAGGTCATAAATTCTCTGAGAGATGGAAGAGAAACAATTTTGATAGAAGGGAATAAAT
The DNA here is from genome assembly GCF_048593235.1 of Sminthopsis crassicaudata. Taxonomy (NCBI): domain Eukaryota; kingdom Metazoa; phylum Chordata; class Mammalia; order Dasyuromorphia; family Dasyuridae; genus Sminthopsis; species Sminthopsis crassicaudata. The sequence continues at coordinate 705,049,783 of NC_133617.1, read as the reverse complement.
TGGAAGGAGCTGTCCGATGAGCCTGTGCTCTCCAAGAATCTTGAGATCATAAGATCATACATAGATCTAGGTCTCAAGAGAACAGTAGAAGCTGTCAACTTCAATCCTTTCACTTTCCAGATGAGGAAACTGAATCCCAGGGAAATGAAATATTTTGCCTGAGGTTACATATGGTTAGTGATATGCTTAAATTTGGAGAAGGAATTGGCAAATCATTCCAGTATTTTTGAAAAAAAAAAAACAAAAAACAAAACCCAAATGGTGTTACGAAGAGTTAGACATGACTAAACAACTGAACAACAACAATAAATACTTGTCATCTAATAGAAAAAGTCCAAGACTGGCAATGAGGAGACCTGCATTTTAGTCTTGGTTCTGCCATTATTCCATTTGTGAGTGTGGACAATTCACTTAATAATTTCTAGAATTTATATAGTGCTTGCTGTGGGCCAGGCACTGTGCTAAACAATTTATAATTATTATCTCTAAAGATTTAAGAAATTTATATTATATTAGAGAGTGCTCCTGAAACTTTGGAGGCATTTGGCTCAGTGGGATGTAGAGCTCATCTTCCTTGCTAGAACTCTTCCTGAGACTGTTAGGTTTGGTTTCCCTCAAGGAACATATGATAGAGAAAAGTGGAGATAGAGAAGAGTATCCTGAAATTCTTGTTTTCAGTATCTACAAGCTAGACAATAGAGCCATTGCCTTCACCTAACCCCCCCCTTTCTCTCTCTCTCTTGCCTTTCTCTCTCTCTCTCTCTCTCTCTCTCTCTCTCTCTCTCTCTCTCTCTCTCTCTCTTTCTCTCTCTCTGTCTCTCTCTCTTGCCTTTCTCTCTCTCTCTCTCTCTTGCCTCTCTCTCTCTCTCTGTCTCTCTTGCCTTTCTCTCTCTCTCTCTCTTTCTCTCTCTCTGTCTCTCTCTCTTGCCTTTCTCTCTCTCTCTCTCTCTCTCTCTCTCTCTCTCTCTCTCTCTCTCTCTCTCTCTCTCTCTCTCTTGCCTTTTCTCTCTCTTTCTCTCTTTTTCTCTTTTGGACCCAGAAAATACCTTATAGTTTGTAGTTTTCCATACAAAGGCCTCGATAGTGTGATGGGCTACATTATTTGAGGTAACATTGGAAGTGGATTGTTTTTTAATTTCTCCATCACTTTTCTTTCATTATTTCCAAAGGTTGGTTTCAGTGGAATCACTGGGCTAGCTCAGAAAAAAAAGTACTTTGAGCCCTGGTTAGTTTGATAGCTAAATTACACTGTGATGTTAATGGTCTTTTGACTCGACATTTTTATGGGCTTGTTTCTGACATTCCATGCCTCTTATCTGCTGATTGTGAGGAAGAGCAGGCTGGTTAGCCTAGGTTAGGTCTCACGCTGTATGAATACATTCATAAGTATGCATAAATTAGCTGTCCTGTTCACATCTCAGCTAATTTTAAGCAGAAGATCTCAACAAATGATAGATAAATTTAAAAGAAATGAGAAATTACCTCCCAGTGACAGACATTTCTAACTTCCTGAAGTAGAGAACTGGCCCTCAGTTTTCTCACTTTGAGGGTGATATCTGATATTTTTTTCCCCAGAGGTACAAACCTTATTGCATCATATTAGATGTTTTGTCCCGGTGGAAGTTCTGGATTGGGGGATACACCCTGGTCTGTCTAGTCTCACTATAAACTTTGTCCTCTGGGGGCATTTGGTCAAGTATAAGACATGGTCTCTGCCTTCAAGGATCAATAGAGATCAAATGGCCCACCACTCTTGTTCTAGGAAATAGGACACTAAAGCCAATAAAGTTAAGTATCATATTGATGCTCATTTAGCTACATCTATCTCCCCCACATTTATATGGAACTTAAATTTCTGTAGTACCTTAAATTTGATAAAACTTTTCCCCATTATAATTCTGCAAGGTAGATGATGTACATATTCCTTTTCTTTTTCAAATAGCATTAGTAGTGCAAATTAAAGAAGAAGAGATATATTCCTACTTACCTGAAGCTTATTACAAGCTTTACTAGATATTAACACAGCAGCCAATGATGGCACAAACTCATGCAAAGAAGTTAGAAGAGATATAGCTGTTCTTCATTGCACTGAGACCCAGATTATTCCTGGGTCTCAGTTTTTGCCTGGTGTAGAACAGCAAAATCCCCAGAAAATTAAATTCATCTAATTTGTTGATTCTAGATGGCCCAAAGATGTTGGTGCTGGGAGATTTCATATGTTGAAAAGCAAAGAGTACATTGAATACTCTGTTATAGGATAAGCAAATTCCAGGTGCCTTTGAATACTTCAAATAGGAATAGGTCTCATAAGCTTGAACTTGGAAAATGGAGTCAAGGATTGCCCTTATGGAGATTCATCAGTTATATTAATTACCTCTCTCTTCCTCTATTTGAGCAAAAGAGTCCAGGTTTAGTAGAAAATTAACCATCAGAGAGATCAAGAAGTTTATCTGAGGTCACTCGGTTATTAAATGTTGATTGGATTTGAACCTGGGTTTTATGAAACTAAGGTCATTCTATTTATAGTAAGACCATAGCACAGTGGCTAGGGCTCTGGGCTTGGAGACAAGAATTAGGTTGCAATCCTGCCTTGGATATTACTTAGATATTTCATCTCTTCAGCCTCAGTTTCACCATTTGTAAAATAAAGATATTGGACTGAATGATCTCAGGTCTTTTCCAATCCTGTGCTTTCTGATCTGATTCTGATCCTAAGATCCACTGTGGTCTCATGATCTCAAGATTTAGACGACTTCCTCAGCATTTATAAAATAATACAAGGTGGTAGAGCAGGCATTAAATTGATTCCAGTGACATGTTAAAATATCATGAATATTTATCAGTGCCATGGGCAGTCACGAAGTAGTCTGCTGTTATCAGGAAAAACCTCAAAAAGGGATTCAGGGTTTGTAGCAGGCTTTGAAGGATGGGTAGACTCTAAAAGGTCAGAACTCTCTCAGTGATTGCATGCACTGAAGGAGTTGGGCACATGGCAGACTTTTATCTATCCACACAAAAAAATGCAGGATCTGGTTTCTGAGATACCAAGAAGACTTGAGCCAGAGCTAGAGCTTGGCGCCCATGGTGCTCCTCCATGGATGCCCTAAGAAGCTCACTGTTAGATGCACACTTTGAAAATGGTAGTGTTTTACAGACTGCTGTTTGGGTGTCCACATTACTGCATATTTCATGATAGGCACTTGCAGAAAAAGAGACACAGGGAGGGGAAGACATCGATACTCCCAAGTGTTGTGAAAGACAATCTCACATTAATTTTGTAGGAATCAAGCTGAAGTAAAGAAACATGCCTACTGTGCACATCTGTGTGTGTGTATTTATGTGTACATGTGCATATGAACTTGAGCATTTGTAGTGGGAGAGATGGGAAAGGGACTTTTTTTTTATAGAGATTTTGCTCTTTACAAATACATGTACATACACATTGAAATATGCCCCTTTGTTTATAAAGAAATGTATACAAGCATTGTAGTATAGTGAATGGAGAGTTGGTCTTCAAGCCAGGAAGATGTGGGTTCAAGCCCTCCTTCTGGCACAAGTGGCAGATTACTAGACCTGTCAGTGCTGTAAGTAGCCAAGATTATTTAACCAAAGAGAAGGTGCTGACTGCTCTGGTGGAGAGTGTTTCTTCCCGTGAGAGTTTTTTATACCAGTGATATGACAGGTCAGGCTCTATCCCTTTATATTAAGCTTCATGCTGCATTTAAATAAGAGAGTCAACAAGATTGCCTTTAGACTTGACAAGGCCTAATATAATAGAAAGCTCCATCATGTTGAATTTGAGTATTTTCAATTCCAAGTGACTATGCTTTGTCCAACTGGTGTATGGAACCACAAAATAGGACACGTTGAGGCTGTATCTCTTTAGAATTCTATTCAGAGTTATTGTGTAGAAAGGAAGGGGGAGGGAGAGGATGATAACCCAGGTTTTCAGGTACCTTGAAGGGGGCAATAGTGAAGGTGACTAAATAAGATCCAGTAAATCAGAAGATCCAACAGATTTGAGAACCCTCATTGTACCATCATATCAGAGATTTTCCACTGAAGCTTTTAACAAAACCTAAGCCATAAGATCTTGTCCAAATAGGAATTTTACTTTAGATACTCAATAGCTAGATGACAGGTTTTCCATTCCTCAGTATCCTCATATGTAAAATGGAAATAAAAACAATAATTTTATCTTTTAGGGATATTAGGAAAGAGCGTGGCAAACCTTAATGGACTACAGTAAGGGGAATTCTTGTTCTTGATTCTCTTCCAGTGCCTCATGGTAACATGGAGGTGACCTGGAGTATTTAAAACATGTAACAGGGTAGTAGAAGTTATGGCAAGTTTCCCTGTGCTGGAAAGGCTTGGAGTGGGATTCTAGTAACAGACTGAGTTTGTTTTCTGAAGATCAGCTCAGCCAAATCCTTAGAGTTCCTCCCTAGTAGAGGATTGTTCCCCAATAGATCTGCCAGTAGTTGACATTTTTTGGCCATGATGACTCAGCTAAACAAGAACAGAACAAAATGTTGTTCAGTCTTGTGTGGTGGCCTTTGGTAGGAAAGGAGCAGAAGGTATTAAGATTCACGCCCTGTTTGCTGGTGCCATTAATGTATGTTTGCCCGCCCAGTGATCAAGGAGCATACTATAACATGTATTGAATTATATCAATTTTAATATTCTCAAGAGGCATTTAGAAGCAATTAAATGACAAAGGAAACAGAGTAATAGATCTGGAGTGAGGAAAACTTGAGTTCAAATCCAGCCTCTGACATTTTCTGACTGGGTGATGCCAGGCAAGTCACTTAAAATCTATCTGCCTCAGTCAACTCATCTGTAAAATGAGGAAAGTAATAATCCTTCCCTCCCTGGGTTCTTATGAGGATCAAATTAAATCAAGTCTGTAAATTGTTTTGTAAATCTCAAAGCACTGTGTAAATGTTTGATATTCTTCTTATTATAAATGAGATCAGAAACCAGACAGAATTTGCAGCTAAATGAAAGGATGGTTGACAGGTTCCCCTTAAAGAATATCATAAAAAGATTGCTGGAATTGGCTTTATCAGGTAACTTTGGGTAATCTACTCAATGTATGTACTTACAAATTGACCCTCATGAAGGTAACGTAGCTGGGGGACCACTATCTATTACAGATGATGTAGAGGGGAGATAAATTCAATGAAGAACTTGATGAAACCCAGGTTAAATCTATTTTATTTTGGCCTTTGATGACATCAGTACAAAGGTGAAAACAAGTGAGGATGGTGATAAATATATTGGAAAATATGGGCTTGGACCCAGAAATAAGAGAGGCCAAAAACTTGTGAACGAGACAGAAGCCTCCTAACTGTATATCACAGACTTCCTTTGTTAAAGAATTGGCAGGCTCAAAAAAAAAATGGCCCCAAATGAATTGATTATATTTTAGTAACAGGAAGTGATTCATTAGCGATATGGGATTCATTCTGGAATCACCAGTTTGTGTACAGTTGTATATACTGACTTGGAGCAAGGGTTGAAACGACTTTACAGCTAGAAGAAAATAAAATATGGTGTGTTTTAAAATAGCTCATTGTGTTCAAACATCTTTATACAAGTTATTACTGTTGAAAAATGGGATATGGATTGAGAAAAGATATGAATACAGGAATAGACTCTAGACCTGTGATATCATGATGATAGGGAACTCCCAAATAAGAAAAATCCCCCCACCAATGAAAAAGTTGCAAGCTATAGTATTTGAGTTTCCTGAACTTTGAGAATTGATTTGCTCAGGGCTACAAAATAAATATATCCTAAAGGCAGGACTATGTACTTCTGAATCTAGCCCTTTTGGATTTCCTTTGCAAGTTTAATTGATATAAATTGATTGTAATTGATAGAAATCAATTGTCCTTACAAGGAGACTAAAAGAGCCCCCAAGTCAACAAATATTTGACTTCCTTGCTAAATGGAGGGAATGAGAAATATAAAACATTTATTAGATATTTACTGTATGTCAGGCTCCATGTCAGATGTTTTATAAATATTATCAAATTTGATTCTCACAAAAAACTTGGGATGAAGGTGCTATTATTATCTCTATTTTGCAGATGAGGAAACTTAAATAGTTAGAGATTAAGTGACTTGCCAGGACAAAACAGCTAGTAAAGCATGGATCTTTAAAAATAGATGCAAAAATGATAATTGGCAATATGTATGGAAGAATTGCATAGATTTAATATATATTGAATTACTTGCTGTCTAGGGAAGGGGGTGGAAGGGAGGGAGAAAAAATTTGGGACACAAAATTTTGCAGAGTTGAATGTTGAAAACTCTCTGAATATATTTTGAAGATGAAAAGCTATTTTAACAATTAAAAAAAAGAAATTAGATGCAAGAGGTAGCAGAACTGCATAACATGGTTTCCAAAAATATTAGATTGCTAGTCAGAGACCTGTGTTTGCATTTTGGCTTCCCCACTTATTAGCAGTGTAACCTGATGCAATTCACTTAATCTGGTCTCAGTTTCCCCATTTGTAAATGAAAGTGGGATCCTTGAATTAGATGCTGTTTACATCTCTTCCAGGTTTAAATGGACCAAACAAACAGTCCTACCTGGTTTATGTTTTATAACAGAAGCATTAATCCAGCAAAGAGGATTAGCTGAAGGCCCTGTATGTCCCAGAGTCAGATCAGAGGTTTCAGCTCTTTTTGCTTTGGAATTGTCCTGGGTCATTCTTAAAAAGGTGGGAAGGACACAGGTTTATAATGTGGCTGCAAAGACAGAGGTCTCTCCCTTTTCTTAGCCCACCAAGAAACTGCAGAAAGAAGACTCCTATTTCCACTTATGTGTCTGGGGTTTTGAGCAAATGTTGTTCTAAAATCCTCGAAAAGATGCTCAGAGTTGACAAATCATGATCATCTCATTGAAGCAAGGGTGAGAGAACCCCTATCTAGGCTTCTGTAGGGGTGGGTTGGGGGATGGAAGGCCTGTTAGTTCTGTTGTGAAAGCTGGAAGGGAATCTCCTTTTCCAGAGGAGGAAATTGAGTCCTGGAGAAAATGCAGCATTTCTCAAGGTCTCTCAGATTGGAGGTAGTAAGCAGCCTTAAGAACATGAAATCAGTAAACTAGTATTTATTATATGTTTACCATGTGGCGTGTTGGTGACTAAGCATTGGAAATACAAAGAAAGGCTTTTGATAATCCCTGATCTCAAGGCGGTCATAGTCCAGTGGGGGAGACAATATGCAAAAACAAGAGACGACGTATTTGGATATATTAGAGAGAATCAATGGTGGGAAGGTGCTAGCTTTAAGGGGGCTTAGGGAAGATTTTTGACAGCAAGTTGGACTTTGGTTGAGATTTGAAAGTAATCCAGGGAAGACAGGAGGCTGAGATGAGGTGGGGGAATGAAATGAAGAAGGCTACAAAGCAGGATTTGAAATAATGTCTCCTGATTCCATCCAGGTTTTTTTTTTTTTGGGGGGGGGTGCGCAAAACAATTGGAATTAAGTGACTTGTTCAGAATCACACAGCTAGTAAGTGTTATCTGAGGCTGGATTTGAATTCGGTTCCTCGACTCCAGAGTCAGAATTCTATCCACTGTACTTTCTAGCTGCCCTTTCTCCAGTTTTTCTACTGCAAATACCCACTCAGTTTCTTCATTTGTGAGCTGGGGATAATAATTTCTTCTCTGCATATTTCCCAGGGGTGGGGGAGGACAGTGTGTGCATTGTAAAGAGCAAAATAATTTTGGAAAGTAGGAAGTACACTGACATTGTTTTGTTGTTTAGTAATTTGCAGTCATGTCTGACTCTTCATGCACTCTTGTAGGGTTTTTTGGCAAAGATACTGGAGTGGTTCACCATTTCCTTCTGCAGCTCATTTTACAGATGAGGAACTGAGGCAAGTAGGATAGGGTCACACAGCTAATGAGTATCTGAGGTTGGATTTGAACTCAGGTGTTCTTGACTCTGCACTTAGTACTCTATGCATTGTGCCATCTAATTGCCCTGAAAGGGTGACTGTAATTCTATATCTTTAGACAAAATGGATTCATGAGCTGCCTGAATGATTTCTTTTATGTGTGTCCTGGGTCACCCTTTTCAACCTACAATCCTGCTCACTATTGCCTACTTGATGCCCATTTCCTAAAGTCCTTATTTTATTTTACTCTGGGATGATCGGTGGGCAGGGTGGGCATCCTTCTCTTTGCCAGTCACAGGAGAGGCTCAGAATGAGGATGGTAATTTATTTATACATTCCTACAGAGCAGCCCCACCCTTTCTTCCCACTCTCTCCATGATTATTTTACCTGCACCTGGCTTTACCAAGACCCCTGTGGTGTTTTCAAAGCCAGTTATTTATAGATGGGTGGAAATTTGCACCTCAGTGGGGAAGACTGGGCTGATGTCACACATGCTTCCTCCAACAGAAGACCTGGAGCCCTGAGGGAGGATTCTTTGGAAACTTCTGAGTGCCAGGCAAATGACCCTAAGAGCCATTTCTTGCTGGGAAGGCTGCCTTCTGCTTTTGATAAGGCTACTTGCCCTTTATGGCACCAGCATGTTGGAAGGTTCCATCAGAATGGACTGTGTCTTAGGAGTCCCACAGATACCCCAAGTAGTACCCATCCAGGCTTCAGGTTAAATACAAACACCTTCTATTTTATCTGCCTGATTTTCAGTATTCACAGTTGGGCTGAGTAGGAGGGAATCTATCTTCTCTAAGGCAGTACCTAGTGAATTGTCTTTTTAAGGCTACATCTCCCTAAAATACTTGCCTTATTATTTTATTTTCTTTATTATTAAAAGAGACATTTATTATTTTAAAGTTAGAAAAACATTTTACATCTAGAAGCTAATTGGCACTGGTTTTGGAATCAGAAAAATTTGAGTTCAAATATTGCTTTAGATCTCATGTGTGACCTTGAGCAAATCACCTTATCTTAGTTTCTTTATCTCCAAGTTTTATGAGAATCAACTGAGATAAAATATGTAAAGTTCTTGGAAAACTTTGAAGTGCAATGATTTGTTTCTCCTCCTCCTTTTTTTCCTCCTCCTCCTCCTTTTATTTCTACTTTTTCTCCTCCTTTTCCTCCTGATTTGATCTTTCAAACTATACTGTAAGTTGGGCGCTATAATCATCACCATTTTTCAGCTGAGGAAACTCAGACTCAGCAATGTTTAAGTGTGCTTGCCAGGAGTCTTAGATATGAAGTGTTTGGGATAGGATGCAATTTACAGCATCAAATTAGTAACCTTGCATTTGACAAGTTTTGGGTTTAAAAATTCATTATTTGATAAAAATTGCTGGGAAAGCTGGGAGGCAGTCTGGCAGATACTGGGTATAGACCAATATTTTATACCATTTATTAAGATTCCAACACAACTCTTCTTGATCAGTTAAGAGTAGAAGAAAAGAATAAGGAGATGGTTTAAGGTTCTTTCTTTTTTTTTTTTTTTTTTTTTTTTTTTGTTTTTTTAGAAGTAGAAATAAACCTGGAAGGTAGTAGTTATGGCTGACTTATTAGAAGCCCTGGGAAGGGGCTATTAAAAAGGTCTAGTCAAAGTTAGGTATCAGAATCATGTAGAACAACTATAATTAGGACAACCAGATAGTGGCAGGACAGTTAGGTGACTTAGTGGTCACAGCTCCGAGCTTGGAGTCAGGAAGACATGTTCAAGTCAGAGTTACACTAGTTGTATGATCCCAAGGAAATCATTTAACCTCTGTCTACCTCAGTTTCCTCAACTATAAAATAGAGATCACACTAGTATCTAACTTTAGCACAGTAGGTGCTTAATAAAAGCTTCCTTTTCTTATCTCTTTCTAGACAGGAAATTGTTGAATGGAATTTGCCTGGTGACTTTGCTGCCTATTATAGTCTCTGAAAGGAGGGAGGTCTCTCCTTGTCCTTGGCCAGGCAAGGGTCTAGTATCTAGATGGTCAAGAGCCAAGCATAAAGAAAATAACTAAAAGAACTAGAGGAAATAAAAGAAAAGGATGAAAAAAAATTGAGCAGATGTGAAGTTATTCTAATTGAAAAAGACATTGTTAATTGCAAAAGGAGACTTTGCAGGGGCCATAATGCTTGTTTTCAAATATTTAAACTGCCATCATGTGGAAGACAGAAGACACTCATATGTGGTTCTGGAAAGCAGAACTAGCTCAGAGTGGGTGGAGATTAGAGGGAGTTAAATTTCAGCTCAGTGTAAAAAATTCCCCTTGAATAGAGCCTAAACTTTTGAAAGTCAGGTCTCTTGTTTTCTCGTGTCTTTGTATTCCCCAACATGAAACACAGAATCACGCATGTAGTAAGTGCTTGAAAAATGCTCATCTGAGTGGATGATAGGAAGCACTTTGTAACAATGGAAGCTGCCCAATAGTGGAATGGACATGGCCTTGAGAAGCAGGGAGCTTCATTTTATTGCAATATTTCAGCAAAAGCTTCGTGGGCGGGATTCTTAGACAGGGTATTCCTCCAGTCCAGAAGGCTGGTAGAGTGTTCCTTCTGGGGGAGAATTGTCCATGGTGACATTCTGTGATTTTAGAAGTAACAGCAATTTCTCTCTGGTCCCTGTGGAGGGAAACAACAGTGGGCTAGTCCAGGCTGAGCAGATGATTAGAAATACCTGGACCAGCTAAGGACTGAGACAAATAACAATTTGTGACCAACAGATGATGACAGCTAAATAATTTCTGTGATTCCTTTATGACCTGAGTTGAATTTATGAATGCATGATTTCCTTTATGTTGAAATTTCATTGTCACCTAGTAGCTTGTCTCATTTTGCTGAAACTCTCCACTTTACTCACACTATCCTTTTACATGTATTCTTTCTGAAAGGTTACTTTTTTTTCTTTCCACATCAGATCACAGATCTTGAGCCAAATAAAATCTCAGAGGTCATAGTCCAACCTCTCATTTATCGATCTCAGGCTTATCAATATTGATTTTCTCAAGGTCACACAGGGGACAGCCATAGAGTCAGAAAATGAATCCTGGTTTCATGCCTCCATGTTTAATGCCTTTTTAACTTCACTCTGTTATGCATGATGAGACCTTGTTTGACTGAGCTCATCTATATAAGAGCATAAGCTTATTGGAGGCTCTTTACAAGATGGTGTCTTGGAGCACTGAGGAAGTGGAAGGACTTGAGTTGATTTTTCCAATGAATGTCTTAAAATGCTAGGGGGAGCATATTCTTTTATGTGGCTTCATTTATAGTTCCCCTTCCCATTTATAGTGCCCCCCCTCTCCTTGTTCCTAGCTCACTGAGAATTTTGAGTTTTAAAGCAGAATAGAGCAATAGTGATTATTTGGTTTAAGTTAAAAATTAGAAGTAAGTCTCACAGCCCTTTATGACTTAATTCTCAAAGTCCACAGAGGATAATCCAGGATTAGGATGGAGGTCATTCACTTGAATAAATAGGTGCAAAAGGAAAAGCCATAATCAAGGCAGTGGAGATCTAAGGTCATTGGGGCACAGGCATAAATCACTCCCCCACCCCAGTACTTTTGGTATTATTTTGTCTGTTCCCTGAAAATTTCTCCTCTCTCCCTTATTGCTATCTCTACCCCCATTTTCTCCTAATCCCTTCTCCAGAATCTCACAGGTCCTTCTCTAGAAGGTGTGCATATATCCACTTCCTTGGATATAGGAAGAGTTGGGAGAGGAGATACTAGAAAGGAGAGAGATCTTCCTTCTACTCCTGCTAGCATCTTCATTTTCATCTCCTAGTTCCTTGACATAGAGGACAGAGGTCTACTTTTTCTATTGCGTTACCAGCACATAGCATAGCACTTTGCAAACAGTAAGTGCTTAAAATGCTTCATTCATTCATTGCTATTTTGCTGTGTGAACCTAAAAGAGTACATAATAGTTCTCTAGGCAACTCTCTAAGACCTGAAGTTTCAGAGAAAGTACTGACTTGCATTGGTAAAGGAAATTTCTGTACCTGGGAGTTCCCCAAAGCTCAGAAATCATCCTCGATATCTCTTATCTAAATCATGGAGCCTTTCTCTCAGAACAGGGAAGAGGGGAAGACTTCAGACAGGCTCTGGGACAAGGATAGAGCCAGCCTCCATTTGCTCTGTCATCCAGTGACTAGAATTTGTAAGTCACAGTCCCCATCAGGCATGAAATGTAGGGTGGAAGGAAAAGAATGAAAGAGGGATGTCAAGATCAAGATGTGATATTTCAGTCATTCTTCAGAGTGTCCCCAATGTTTTAGTTCCATTTTAAGCTATTAAAGCTTTACAAATATCTTGTTTGATCTTCCCAGCAATCCTGGGAAGTGTGTGCTATGATGATCCTTATTTTACAGTTGAGGAAACTAAAACAGGTAGAGGTTAAGTGACTTTTTAAGTGTCTGAGGTTTGATTTGAACTCAAGCTTACCTGACTCTAAGCGCAGACTCCACTGCAAAAATCTCTTTCAAAGGTCCTATATACTCTGAGTTCCATCTGAGAATGTTCTCTGTAAATACTGCTCAGTTGCCCAAACCTTCTCCATTGTTTGAAAGCACATCAACAAGGTTTGTAAAGAATCCTGTCAATGCATCAATAAAGATTTATTAATTACTAAGTGCCAGGTACCCTGCTAGATGCTGAAGGATCTACACAAAAATGAGACAGATTCTGCCTTCAAGAAGATTATATTCTCCTGTAGTTTTCTATTCATCCATATTTTGGAAGACCCAATCCTTTAGCCCAAGTCACTTAATGATGGGAGGGATCATATAAACAATATATGAATGGCAGAATAGAAACACCAATTGAACACATGAACAGACAGCTCTGGCATGAAGGAGCTGTCCAGCTTCTGGCTTTCCTGGTAGTTTTGTTCAGGAGATTACTTTGCTCCTCTGTTGAATACTTCATTAGGTGGCCTAGTTCCAGGAAAATGGGATCATAGAATAATAGATTTAAAGCTAGAAAGAGACTACCATTTAGTTGAGTCTCCTCATTTTACAAATAAAGAAACTGAGACCCAGACTGGTTAACTTGCCCAAGGTCCCATGGATAGTAAATAACAGTACTGTTATTTGAACCCAGATTTTCTAACTCTAAATTCAATGCCTCTTCTCCTCAATGTCATCTTCCTGATGCTTCTGTCTCTTTTATCTGGGAATACAATGACAAAAATATGAAACTATCCCTGCCTTCACATATAGTTGAGTGAGGAAACATATATCTATATCTACATCGATATCAATATAGATGTACACAAAGTATATGCAGAATAGGTAAAAGATTTTTGGGTGGGGAGAAGTAATGAGCAGTTTGTGGAACCAAGAAATGTCTCATGTAGAAGGTATTAGTCTAACCTTTAGCTTAAAAGAAAGGAGGAATTCTAAGTAATGGAAGTGAGGAAGGAGGTGTCATTCCAGGTATGGAAGCAACTAGTGCATTGAAATAGATACTGTACCATGGATGGAAAAGAGCTTGAAATCCCATTTTCTGGACCATTATATGTGTGGAAGGGGCTCTAAAGAAATTTGTTAATGAGATCGAGAACCTGTAATAGTTGTAGACAGCTTTTATTATTAAGCCTTCATTTGTCAGGTTGAGTAACTATGGCTTCAAAAGGAGAAATAACTAGCCAAAGGTCTTCCAGCTTGGTAGAACTGCAATTTTAATTTCACAAGTTTCCTATTAGGGTCTCTCTGCCTTCAAGAGGAGTATCTTTAGCTTTAACTTTGCTTCAGAACTTCTGAGAAGGAATAACGGAGTAAGTTGCCCTGTGTAATTTGAACTGTATTCTCTATTACCTGTTGTCATATGGGAAGTTGATAAATCCTTTGGCTTTTGGAATGTGCAGCTGAAATTCTGAGCAATGAATGATAGATGAATGAGCCTGAGTGACTAGACAGGGCTGGTATCAGATCTGTGTTCTGGGAACCTGTGAAAGGTCTGCTGGAGAAAAGGAAGTCATGAATAATGGATGGATCTGCAAATGGGTTGAGGAGGTCAGCCTTGGCCTATATAGCTCATCCTGTCTGTCTTTTCTTCTCTTCCCCCTTCATCTCCCCTCCTACACAGTATTCCTTTTTCCCATACTCATTCCCACCTCTGACCCTTTGATCATCTTCTCTTTAGGAGTGATCCAGTTTCCCACTCCTTAAATAGTCAATCGATAAGCATTTTCTAGATGCCTTCTACGTGCTAGATATTCTGCTAGGTTCTGGGAATGCAAAGAACACAAAACATAGACTAGCCCCCTGGAACTTACATTTTAATAGAATAAGCAACACGTGTTGTTGTTCTGTCTTATCTGACTCTTCACTATCCTATTTTGGGATTTTCTTGGCTGAGATACTGAAGTAGTTTGCCATTTCCTACTCTAGCTCATTTTGTAGATGGGGAAACTGAGGGAAACAGGATTAATTGACTTGCCCAGGATCACATAGCTAAGATTTGATTATGAACATGAGTCTTCCTGATTCTAAGCCCAATGCTCTATTCAATGTACCAACTAGCTGTTGAGGCAGTTATATATCTCTATATCCATATGTATATATATATATATATATCCATAGAAGGTAGATACAAGGTATCCTGGATGGGCAGAAGGAGACACCCAGTAGATAGATGAAGGGTGTGGGTTCCATGAAAGGTTTAATATAGAAGGTAATGCTTAAGCAAGTCTTACAGGAAATTAGAAGTCATTGTATGGCAGGTAAAAATGGGAGATGGAATGTTATCTTTGAAAAACAATTTATAGGTGAAATAACTGTCTCAGAGACTATATGGATGGGAATACTGTATGATAAGTCTGGGAAACTAGGAAAAGGTCATATTATGAAAAAACTTTAAGTGACAAAAAAGTTTACATTTGATCCTGCAGATAATAGGGAGCCACTGATGTCTGTTGAGTGACATAGTTATACTTGTGCTTTAAGAAAATGGTTTTGTTAGATATATGGAAGATGGATCGAGATGAGGAGAAATTCAAAGCAGGGAGGTCAGTTAGGAAGCTATTGAGGACTTGATGAGGACCTGAGTGAGGGTAGTAGCTCTTTGTGAATGGAAAAATGGAGGTAAAAATGACAATGATTTAGCAACCGATTGTCTATCTTGTGTGAATGAGAATGAGGAGTTGAGAATGGCTCTGACATCAGACTGGAAGAATAGTGAGGAACTGAGGTTCTCCTCAGGAGATGGATTGATAATGGGGATAAGATAATTTTGTTTTCAACAGTTTCAGGTGTCTCTGGGACATCCAGTTCCAAATGTCCAATAGAAAGTTGGTGATATGTGACTGGGAGAGAGACCAAGGTCAGCTTCAAGGCCCATTTAAAGTACTCTAACCCATATGGATCTATTCTTAAAGCATTCTCATTTAAATCAAATAATTCATGCAACAAATATTTGCTGATAGCCCTACTATGTTTATTAGGCCCTGCTCTCAAGACACTTATGATCTAATTAAGAAGGAGGAAGTTACACACATACCAACCAATTAGCCAGTGCCTAAGTGCCAAATAAGTGGGATACAACTAGATGTTACAGAGCTTGGGAGATGGGAGAAATCCAGCCCAGTGAAAGATTTATTGAAGGAACTAGAGATGTTTAAGCAGAAGGAGCGAAGTCTCAGAGGAGAAAGAATTTGTTATCAAATATTTAAAGGATTGTCATTGGAAAGAGAAATATTGAGGGTGGCGTTCTGTGCTTTGGGTAGATATCTGATGCACAGGATGCCTTGTGAGGTCCTTTTTACTTCTAAATCTCTGCGATTATAAAATAATTGGGGATCAGAGGCTCAATGGAAGAGGTAGGGCATGATTTGGCTCTAAAAAGAAATTGGATCCAGATAACTGCAATGAGAAGAGGAGTCAAGTAATATTTAACATTTCCTATTGGTTGGTTGTGATCCTGCATTCTCTAAAAAGACCAAATAACATTACAAAGCAGTGTTCCAACTATGGCTGACCAGACCAATACGAGCTCAGAAGACTCTACCCAACTTGCAAATAGTTCACATGAACATTTGGAGTGAAGATGTCTCTAAATTTGTGCACCTCATGTTTCTGTTGAGCTATTGCAATTCTGCTTTGCTCATAGATCCCAGTGCTTTCCTTGATGTTTCCTGTATCTTAATTTTGACTTCTCAGCTCCTGTGAGCCCCCTTAAGGGCTGGGATTTGTCTTACACTGCTTGTCTTCCCTGGAATGTGGTAAAGAACAAGGCATACAGTAGGTGTTCACTAAGTGAATATTGAGTGACTGGTTGGGGATGAATCCTTCACTTAAAAATCTAAATACCAGTTCTACTTTCCCAATTCTTCTAGGGCCTTCTGTTGTGAAATTCAAGGGCTATCCAAAAAAATATTGGGATTTTTATTTTTGGATACAAAGAGGGGAGAAAAATGGGTCTAACATTAGAATGCAGAACTATTTGATTGTAGAATTCAATTCAATTCAACAAACAATTATTTGATACTTAGTATTTGCAGAACACAGTGCCAGATACTGAGAGCTTGTGGATGAAAAGTCTTAGAAGGAAAGATGAAAAGTATAGTAGGAAGGAGAAGCTATGTATGATATAATACAATTTAGATCTTGCAGATCTTCATCTTGACCACCAGAATATTCTCCCTTTTCACCAATAATAATAGTAACATCAGCAGCTAACTTATATATAGTGATTACTATGTGCCAGGCACTATGCTAAGTGCTTTACAGTTATTATTTTATATAATTCTGACAACCCTGAGAAGGAAGTGCTATTACTATCTCTATTTCAAAGATCAGGCAAATAGAGATTAATTGATTTGCCAAGGGTGACAAAGCTAGTAAATTCCTGAGGCTACATTTGAACCTAGGATTTTATGACTTCAGTCCCAACTACTCACTGCATCACTAAGTAAAGAAGGAAAGCAAGAAAGTAAAGTAAGAAATAATAATAATAAAAAAGATAATTCAATGTACAGGCTCCCTCTCCCAGGTGAGCTGTGATCCTGGAAATCCCAGGATCCCAGGAAGTATTAGAACATGCTTCTGGAGCTAATTTTAGTTTCACCTCCCCCCCCTTTTTTTTTTTTTTAGTTCCCTCTCACCTTACCTCTCCTCCTTTTGTAGTATAGGACCTTTGAAATCTGTAGGTGGAATCCAGATATGTCGTGATAGGGAAAGGTCATGAGAAAAAGGAAATTCTGCTTCAGACATTGAGAGATGTGGGCTGAAGCTATCTATTCTCTATATATTTTCTTCTTGCAAGAAAATGATCAGACTTGGATTTAAACTTTAATCATGGAAGATTAGGTATCTTTGATCATGGACTAATCAGTGAAAACATCAGCAGGCCTGGGTAGTGACGTGGAAACCACTCATTTGAATTAATTGATATCTGGATTTTACATCATGACAATTAGGATTTCTGAGAATGGGGATTTAGAGACTGGCATGAAGCAGTCAGCATTCCTCTTAATGTCCTATGAGATCTAATTACCCAGGCAAGGTGAAATTGCTCAGCAAATTATCACCTAGCTTTGAATAATCACTTGGGTTTTTTTTACTCCTATAGTTACATGGCACACTGTATACAAAGCCTCTCATGTTCTGATGACTTTTATTTTCTGGTTTCTGTAGCTGTTAGCAATTTGATTTGATCTTGTAAGCCGCCCCCTCCCTTTTCTCTCTTTTGCTCACCCCCAAAAGCTTTTCTAAATCATCCTACTGAGTACAGTTACATGGAAAGCCAGCCAATCATCATTTCCCACCAGCAAGTTTGGAGCAGTAATGAGCCAACAATGGGGAACCAGCGGGATCTAATTGAACATTCTAAGCCACCATTGTGACCTAGGGGTTGGTGTCCTTAACCTTGTTCTGGCTTTTATTGCTGAGTTATGGGCCCATTGCTGGATAATGGGGGCTAAGGGAGAGGTTCTCAGATCCTCTGACTTTTTTTTTTTTTTTTTTGCCCACTCATGGTTGTAAGTTGGTATTTCACTGCACTTGCAAAGTGATGATCATCCATGACCTGATCCTGCAGTCACTTCTCTGAACTTTCCAATCTCCCAATAGATTTCTGAAAAATTTTAACTGTATTTTTTGAGTTATAAAAACCTTAAAATGAATCACATTAGGTGAAACAGGGTTTAAATATAGACACTTCCATTTTTATTAGAGGAGTCGGGCTCATATTATTCTACTCTTCTTCATTTTAAAGATAAGAAAACAGACTTTGAGAGGGAAAGGGATTCATTCGGGGGGCACTTGGCAAGACCTCGAACTGGAGTCCATAAAGCTGGCACCTCAGCCCTTGTCATGTGTTTTTTTGTTTTTTTTTTTTTTTGACTAAGGTCAAATTTTAACAATTCAATTAAAAATATTTAACCTTGAATACCTTACGTGACAGTGGCGAGAACAATGAGCTTGGAGCTAGGAAAGTTCAAAGTTCTAAATTCAAATCCAGTCTCACATACAAGCTGTATGACTGGACAAATGACTTCACCCCTCTCAGCCTCATTTTCCTTATTTGTTGTACAATGGGGATAATAATAGCAACAATCTCACAGGTCCGTTGTGAAAATTAACTGGGATAACATATAAAGCTCTTTGCAATCCTTAAAGATCTATATTTGTACTTGCCATAATGACTATTATTAATAAAGGTACATAAAATATGATTACAAGATTATTTTGATGTATTGAGTTTCCTCCTCCATAAAAACCAAAAAAAAAAATTCCACAAGTCTGGCAAAACAACAGGACATCCAGATTTGAGGTTTCTGAGTAGTCAGTCAATTGTGATTCAGATGGAATGATTCACTTATGGGTACAATGGCCAATCCCTTCAAACAAAATTTCAAAAGAGAAGGTCAGGGAAGATGAAAGGTGTGATTCCCACAGGGGGAGGGAAGCAAAGTTAAAGATACAAGAATGCCAGGGATTTATAAAATGGGTTCAGAAAGCAAAGACATATTGAGAAAAATGCATAGTTTTGAAAGAATTACAATTCTTCAAAATTGAGACAGAGATTTAAGTAAGGAAGGAGCAAAGTTAGGATTTTGAAAATGAGCAGAAACATTGTGCTTAAGGGAATTATTCATGCCCCCAAGCTGCCTATACTGGAATGTCAGAGTTAGAAGGGTCTTTAAAGCATAGTCAGAGCTTAAAGGGATTTAAGAACACAGACTAGAAAAACTGGAAGGAAAACATAGAGATCATTCGGCCTATCTCTTTTTTTGTTTCATTGTTTAGTCATTTCAGTCATGGCCAACTTTTCATGTGCTCATTTTGGGCTTTTTTGGCATAGATAATGGAGTGGTTGGCCATTTATTCTTCAGCTTATTTTACAGCTGAAGAAATTGAGGCAAATAGGATTAAGTGACTCCCCCAGGGTCACAAGTTAGTAAGTATCTGAGATCAGATTTGTACTTAAGAAGATGAGTCTTCCTGACTCCAGGTTTTGCACTCTATCCACTGTGTCACCTAGCTGCCAAGTTTCTCTTATCCTACACATGGGAAACTGAGACTTAGAAAAGTCATCCAAGGTCACATGGAAGCTTGATTATATTAAGATCCAGAACTCTTTCACCTGGGTTCTTTCCTCTTAACCAGGCAGTCTTAAAAGCTGGGCTTTTAAGAGAGGAACAAGAATAAGACAAAAACAAAGATAGGAGGTCAAATCACTGAAATTTGGGATAAGAAGGCAATTTACTTTGAAGAGGACATAAAGGGACATTTTATCATCAACTAGGTCTAGCTAGTGGATCCTTCTCAGCCCTGTTAGCATAAGGACCATCTGATGAGAAAGTCACAGGCTGGCAAAAAAACAAAACAAAATAGAACACACATTTTTCTGCTAGAAAGGGTTTCAGATTAAGTGTTCAATCAATAAGCATTTATTAAGGGTCAATTATATGCCAAGTGTTGGGCTAGACCCTGGGGACATAAAGACCGAAAAATAAAGCAATTCATGCTTGCAAAGAGTTTTGATTTTATCCAGGGAGACAACATATATATACAAATATATATAGAACAAATGCAAAATAAATATAAACTAGAACACTAGCTGTTAGAAGAATCAGAAAAGGTTTTATGTGGGAAGGTGGTATCAGAGATGTATTTCAAAAGAAGTAAATAGAATTATAGAATGATGAAATGGAAAGACCTGAAGATGAGAAGGGTGTGTATATTAAATATCTCTATCTCTATCTATCTATCTATCTATCTATCTATCTATCTATCTATCTATCTATGTGTAGAGAGACATAGACAGACAGAGACAGAGAGGAGGAGGGACAAGAGAAGAGGGTCCTGAATAAAGCTTTGAGAGATGACCATATTTAGTGGGTAAGAGAATTATGGGCAATCCAACATGGAGTTTGAGGAAGAACAGTAAGAAGGTAGGAAGATTAAGGGAATAAGGAATACCTAGGTTAAGGGATGTGGTTGACAGGGTCAAATACTACAGAGAAATCAGGAAGAATCAATGTAAAAAAGGGTGTTTGGATGTTCCATTTAAGAAGTTGATGGTAACTTTAAAAAGAGCATTCTCAGTTGAATGAAGAAATCAGAAGTCAAATTGTAATATGTTTAAGAGTGGGAGGTGAGGAAGTGGAGAATAAATGTAGGCAGTTTTTTGCAAGAGTAGATACGAAAGGGAAAGATACAGGATCTAGTATGGCAATCTGAGGGGATAGCAATCTCAAGCAAAGATATTTTTAGGAATAGGGGAGGCCTAGGAATGTTTGTAGGAAGAGAGAAAAGAATCAATGGAGAGAGAGATTGAAGATGAAAGAAAGGGAGAGATGATTTAAGGGGCAAATTTCTGGAAGAGAATTGATGGGGTAGGACCAAGGACAGTGCTGGAACACTGAATTATACATCATACATTTGAAATTTATACATAAATTTTCAATTACTTTACTGGACAACATGTTAGGACAATCTACATTGGGTTAGCTAATGACCAACATCAAAAAGATCTCTGAATACTGAATTAAAGAAAACTAAAAAACAAAACAAAACAAAACAAAAACAAAAAAACCCTCATCCCATTCCTTTGCTGAGTTAACATTAAATTTCTAGAAAATCATGATATTTTAAAAAAATATGGATTTCACTTATGAACAGAATTCCCAGGGAGGAAATACTCTACCAATGCAGCTTAACATTTACTCTCCAACTTAATAGTTTCACATAGTGACCTAAAGTACTGAGGGACTTGTCTTTGATCATGTGTCAGAGACTGAGTTCGAATTTATCCTGTTTGAATCAGGAAATAACAATCATAAAATACTATGTTCACACTCCTGGTCTCTCTCTCTCTCTCTCACTCTTTCTTTATAAGTCTTTCTTTCTCTCTTTTTTCAAAATCATTTCCTTCCTTCCTCCCTCCCTCCCTCCCTCCCTCCCTCCCTCCCTCCCTTCCTTCCTTCCTTCCTTCCTCCCTCCCTTCCTTCCTTCCTTCCTTCCTTCCTCCCTCCCTCCCTCCCTCCCTCCCTCCCTCCCTTCCTTCCTTCCTTCCTTCCCTCCCTCCTTCCTTTCTTCCTTCCTTCCTTTCTCCCTCCCTCCTTCCCTCCTTCCCTCCCTCCTTCCCTCCCTCCCTCCCTCCCTCCTTCCCTCCCTCCTTCCTTCCTTCCTTCCTTCCTTCCTTCCTTCCTTCCTTCCTTCCTTCCTTCCTTCCTTCCTTCCTTCCTTCCTTCCTTCCTTCCTTCCTTCCTCCCTCCCTCCCTCCCTCCCTCCCTCCCTCCCTCCCTCCCTCCCTCCCTCCCTCCCTCCCTCCCTCCCTTCCTTCCTTCCTTCCTTCCTTCCTTCCTTCCTTCCTTCCTTCCTTCCTTCCTTCCTTCCTTCCTTCCTTCCTTCCTTCCTTCCTTCCTTCCTTCCTTCCTTTCTTTCTTCCTTTCTTTCTTTCTTTCCTTCTTTCCTTCTTTCCCTGTCTCTGTCTCGCTGTCTCTCTCTGTCATAGAACTAATAGGTATTTGAGGCTGGGTTTGAAATCAGGTCCTCTTGACTCAAGGACCAGCTAAGTAGGTGTTTTCAATGGCATTAAACATGGAATATTAACTTTGCCTCAGTATGTCTATTGTATGTATAAATATTTTCTCTAGACTTGTGATTTCATTGGTCTAGTCCAGGAGTCAGCACATTGTCTAGAAGGCCATCTCTTTCTCTCTGCTTGGGGGAAGCTAAGAATGGCTTTTACTTTTTAAAATAATTTTATTGTGTTTAAAAATGTAAAAACCAATCTTAGCTTACAATAGGGGCAGGCTAAGGGCTATAGTTTATTGAATTCTAATTTGGCAACTCTCTGTAAGGAAACTTCCTGCAATGAGGGAGACTGTCAACTTGTCTGTAGCTTAATCTTAAGAAAGTTGCCTGGGGATCTGGAAAGACTAAATGACTTGTCTGTGGTGACATAGCTGTGTACATGAGGCAAGACTTGTACCCCTAAAGGAACAGCCCTTGACTCACTGTTCAAACCATCCCTCATTGGTACCCACATATACACATTCATAAAAGTACTTTTTATATATGCATATACATATGTATATATACTTTTGAAACCACCTAAAAATGGCTTCAACTTATTTTTCTAGTCTCACTGGACATTGTTTTCCTACCTAAATGATGTGCTCCTTCCTGATTTACTTTCTTTTACTCTCTGTCCTTCATTTCCCATTTTGGAGCCTTTGAACTGGCTGTGATGTATGCTTGGAATTCACTCATATATATATATATATATATATATATATATATATATATATATATGAAAAATTCATGTACCATCTTCTGTAATAAGCCATTTCTCATCCCTCCAGATGTTAGTGACCTCCCTCCTAAACTACTTTGTATTTAAATACTATATATTTATATTTATTAACTTTTAATTTATATCTATACACATACAAACACACACACATATATATAGATAGATATTTATATCCATATATATGCATACACATACATACATATATATATACAGATATATATTTATATCTATTTGTATGTATATACATATATGTATACACACACATATATACTTATCTCTTCCAATAGAATATAAGCTCTTTGCAAGTAGGAAATGTTTTTATTTTGCAGTTGCATTCATCACTCTCTATCTGTGAGGACCCATGCATTCCCTCTGCATGTACCTTGTAGAATATGTAGCACATATTTCTACTTAACAACTATTTATTAATTTGATTGCACTCTGAAGTTTAGTTTCATTTTGCTTAACATTGTATAGATAATTCTTGTCTGTGTCTTTGTTAATGGAGAGATCTCAATGACACCTGTTTTAGTGAAAGAATAATATGAAAGACACTTAGAGGCAGCTAGATGGCTCACTGAATAGAGCACAGGCCCTGGAATCCGGAGGATCTGACTTCAAATCTGCCCTCAGATACTTAAAACTTACTAGCTGTGTGACCCTGAGCAAGTTGCTTAGCCCCACTTGCCTCAATTCCTCCTCCTTCCCCCAGGGAAAAAGGGAACAAAGACAAAAGAAGGGAGGGGGAATTAAGGAAGGAAAAAAGGAAAAAAGAAAGGAAGGAATGAAAGAAGGAATAAAGGTAAGCAAGCAAGCTTAGGACATATACTGTTAGAACTGGAAGGAATCTTAGACATAGAATGCTAGAAGGTACTATGTCTACTCTAGAAGGAATCCCAGAATATAATTGCAAGGGGCCCCAAAACATAGATGTCAGATCTTGAAGTGTTCTTAGAACATAGAATGCCAGATTTTGATTTGGAATATGGGATGTCAGACCTGGAAGGGGTCTAGAGAACAAAATATCAGAGCTAGAAGAGATATTGTCAGAGTTGGCCAGATCCTCAGAACATGAGATGTCAGAAGTGCAAAGGATTGTTATTCAGTCACTTAGTTTTGTTTGACTCTTTGTGATCCCATATGGGGTTTTCTTGGCAAAGATATTAGGGTAGCTTGCCATTTCCTTCTCTAGCTCATTTTTACAAATGAAGCACAAACACAGAGTTAAGTGACTTGCTTGGGGTCACATAGCCAGTTAAGTATCTGAGTCCAGATTTTGAACTCAGGTCCTGCTGATTCCAGGGCTGGCATTCTGTCCCCTAGTACCCTGCAGTTGTGATGCACATTGCTATTGGTTCATCACTTGTTTCGTACATGCACGATGGTTCTTACAACTAGATTAGGATGTACTGTGTCAAGCTTGAAATATGTGGGATATAGGAAGAAAGCATTATCCCTACCAGCTTGTGAGCTTGAGAGAGGATGTAGCATTCATGTAAATGTGTCTTCAGGGAATCATTCCATCTATTAATAGAACATCAAGGTCCCTTTGCACTTTGGCATCTTATTCCACATTTATCACTGGAGAAATTCCTTCTATTGATAACCTTATTTTACATTTATGACTTCAGAGAAAATCCTTAACTGTATTTCTTTCTGACAAATCTCGACCAGTCACCTCGGCCTGATTGCCTTGCATTTAGGCTGTCCCAGCAAGGCCTGTCAAGGAAGCAGCCTGAGCCCCAACCATGATCATTTTTCCACATGTGTAAGAAAACAACCCAGATAACATGGGGATTTTATGTCTTTGGCTGTAAATACCCCAGAATGAAATCTTCTGCTTTTATGTTACTTTGAGCTTTGTTTTCATCTCTCCATCTTTTTATCCTACAGACTGGTAAGTTCAATTCAGGTTACCAAGCATTTATTTATGAAGCTCAGCTCTCTGCCAGACGCTGTCCTAGGAACTAGAGATAAAATGGCAAAAAATGGAAATTCCTCTAATAAGGAAATAATTTTGGGGGGGGGTAAAAGGAGGAATGCTATACATATAAATAAAATGCATATTTATGTGTAGTTAATTTCAAGAGTGGGAGGTCCTGATGTTTGAAGAGACCAGAAAAGGCCTCCTGTGGTCATTGAGCTGAGCTTTGAAAGAATCCAGGGATTTTAAGATGTTAGCAATAAGAAGGGAGGGAGGATGATGGTCATGAGAGACATACTGTGCAAAAGCACAGAGCTGAAAAAGAGAATCTTGTGTTTAGGGAACAATAAGTAAGTCATTCTGTCTAGACTTGGCATCTAGACAGAATGATGGGGAATAATGTGAAAAACTTGACAGTGACAAACACTTGGCTCTCTGTTTCATGCCTCACTTGTTACTATTAATTGGAGGATCATCTACTGTTATTTTGTTTTTTCGTCAATGAATATCCTTACTTTTCAAAAAGTAAAGATGGTATTCAAATTCCTTACTTCACAAGGTTGCTATATGAATGTAATTATTGTTTTTATAGCTCAATCTAACTAGTGTCTCTATATTTTTATATTGGTCATTTTGGTTTATGAGTTTGGCCAAACTCCTTTTAATTATTTATTCAACAAATACTAATTCATCACCTTCTATCTGTAAGGACCCATGCTGGTTACCATGGATGATTTAAAAAAATGAGAAGGGGATGAGATATCTACATTATAAAAACTGTATGACATATGATGAGGTTATGGGTCAACAAATTAAGTGCTTTGGGAACATAAAGGAGAAGGAGGTCACTTCTGGCTGTTGGGAGCCACCTAAAATGTCACAGAGGAGAAGATATCTGAACTGAGCCTTGAAGAATGATTATTTCCAACAGTGGAGGTAGGGAAGGGTATTACATAATAAGATAAGGGAATGATATGAGCAAAGGTATGGAGATGAGAAAGTACATCATGTTCAAGAAAAGATAAGGTGTGTACTTTGGATGAATTGTAGGATATTTGAGAGTGACATAGGAAAAAAGACTAGAGTAGAAACTTGAGTCTAGATCATAGAATATCTTGAAAATCAGAGTCTAGACACCTTTGTCAGATCACAAACTTAGCATGGAGACCTGGTCATAGTAGGGCTGACTTCCCACCAGCAAGATAACTGCTTGAATTCTTTCCTTGCCAAAACCTGAGTTTCTCCTGAATGCTTCACTCATTTAAATGAAAATTTCATTTTTCCAAAAGCAAACATTCTAGACTCAATTTTGGGCGGGTGGTTGCTGAAATTGGAAGAGTGGTTTGCTATTTGAAGACTCTAGTATAGAAGATTGTTCCATCAGCCTCCTTTCAGAAGGGAGAATGTCTGTTCACAGTGAGAGTTATTGAAAAGGTTCACCACTCCAGGTTTTGGCTAAGGCAGAAGAAAAGTAATAACAAAGTGTAGGTTGTTCATCGGTTGGGTTTTGATTAAAATTAGGGACATACCCAAGGTATCTCTAGCTTCTTTTTCATAGAAATGGAGTACTAAGGAAACATGATCCTTCTACTTTTACTTCCTGTGTGATTTCAGGCAAGTCACTTCATTGGGCTTGCAAATGTCATTCTCCTTGGCAGAACTTTCTGTGACTAAGGGCCTACAGTAGGACACTTTTGGATTCCAGACCCTACAGTGGAAAAACTTGAACCTGGATCAAAGCTTATTTTCTACCTCTCCGTGCTGACTCAAATTTTATTTTTCTTTGTTTTTTCCTTTTTTTCTTTTTTCTTTAATTTATGGAATAAAACAAGTATTTCTATAACACAATATAGTAAAAATTATGATTGCATATGAAACTGAAAATCTATTATGCAGAACTTACTGTTTCTTTCAAATATGCAATAAAATTATCATGTTAAATTTTATCATGATAAAATTATCATTCCTTTTCTTTCTTTCCACTCCCATATTAGTGATGGTTATCAAAAGGCAGAAATATATATATATATGTATATATATAATGTCTGTCTATTTTATATATATATTTACACACACACACACACACACACACACACACACACACACACATATATATAAAGAGAAAGATAGAAACAGAGACAAAGACAGAGATAGAGAGAAAGTATTCTATATATACTTCTATTTTTCACTTCTTTCTTTGGATGCAGATTGCATCTTTCTTATGTCCTTTAGAATTAATTTGAGTATACAGTTATTCATCACCCTATTCTATCACCATAATCATCTTACATTAACCATGGTCTGCCTATGGCTTTAGAGCTTCTGTAGATTTAGCACTACCTCTTCTGTGGCCCAGTTTTACCAGAGAACTTCTTTTTTGTGTTTCTCAGAAAGGTTACAATTAACCCTTCTGTTTTGTAAGAGTTTGGAGCATGACATCCCACCCCATCTTCTGGAGAATCTGTTTAAATTTTTTTTTTGGCCCTCCAGAGAAGAAGTTTGAATTATTATGGTATTAAAAATAAAATATGTTGATATTATACAGAACGATGCATATAATTATACATTTCTCAGTTTCTAAACTTTTTTCTCTGTCATCTGCTGATTTTTATCATCTGAAGTTCCAACAAAACTCCCCCCAAATTTCCATTTGATTTTTTATGCTGACCTGTGATATATCAAGACTGAGATGGGGAAAGTTGTGATGTGAAAGGGATAACTTTCACGATCCCTGTTTCTTCTGATTGAGGCAAATATAGGGGGAAGAAGGAAAAGGAGGGAGGGAGAACAATGAGAGGAAGAAGAGAGAGGGAGAAAATATAGTCCCATTTTAGAGGGACTCTAGTCAGCAGGGAAATTTTCCCTTCTCAATTGAGAGGAAAATATCTTTTCTATAGAAATCTACCTATGAATGTTTTTATTTACTTATAATTTACATGCAATGGTTCCATTAGTAACCAGTTTTTATAGAGGAGCAAGTCCAGATATTTATCAGAAACACATTTCCTCCCATAGTACAACACCAAGATCTCCTCATTGAACTACTTTTTAAACAGAGATGAAACAGAAAATTTCATGTATTTTTTAAATCAGAGATTGAAAGTGGTTTGCCCCAGATTGATGTCAATTTAGTCATTGTAAGTTCTTTTCCAAGTGGATTCATTGATTTCACCCATATGTTTCTACGACTGTTTCTGTGATTGTTATCTCGGTGTGGGCTTCATTCAGTTCTTTCATTTCCCAAATATTTTCTGAGCATTTACCGTGTATTTAGCCCAGTGCTAGTTTTTAGTAAGGGAAGGGAATATAACATGTAGGGTCCTTGGCTTATAGTCATATTGGTTAGAACATGTGAAACAAATGGATAACAGCACCAGGTAGCAAATGTTAAGTGCCATGTAAGTGATACAGACCATCAGAGTGCTGAGGTGTATGTACCACTGGAATACAGAGGAGAGATCATTGTAGATTTTTGCCAGAATGATTTCATGGATAATGCTGGATTTGAATGGAATCCTGAAGAATGAACAAGATTTTGATAAGTCAAATGGTGGGCAAAGGGCATTCAAGATGGACAGGTTCAAGATTGGATGGTGTCTCAGAAGGAAACGGATAAGACGTCTGATATGTGTATAGGCTGACACTGATGAGTCTCCTTTTGGGTTTTATGGCTCATGCCCTTCTAAAGTTAGTTCAACACTGAGACTTGGACCATTGAATAATTTTGAATGATCTGCTTGAAAAAACCAAGTCTAGTGAAGATGACATAATACAGCTTTTTCCTAACCTTGACCCCTGAAAGTCAACACTAGCAATGGGAATTTGTGCCGCTGAGAATATTCACCTTTCTTGCTTCTGCTAAATACTGGGTCTGTGACTCCTGGCAAGTGGTTCAATCTCTTTTGTTCCTACTTTCTTCCTCTTTAGGTTAGGGGATAACTAGGTGGTACAGTGGATAGAGCACATCTCTGGTGTCAGGAGGACCTGAGTGCAAATCTGTATTCAGATATTTACTAGCTCTGTGATCTTGGACAAACCACTTAACCCTGATTACTTCCTCTCCAAAAAAAAAGAAAAAAAATAAAGAATTAGACTAATGACTTCTAGGTATTTCCAGATTTGAAGGTCCTTTGATTTTCCTCCATTTATGAATGAAAAAATATTGAGTACATGTCTATTGTTTTCTAAGCACAGTGGAATAAAAATACAAAAGTAAAAGTACTTACCCTGAAGAATTTTATGGGAGGAAATAACATATGTGGGGAGATTGGTGACCAGGAAGAGCACTTTTATCCAGCGAATTATAGGAAGGTAAGTAGGGGCAAGGAAGACTCATATTTATATGGTGCCTTATAATAAGAAAGCAATTTACTTGCATCATCTCAAAGGATCCTCCTGGTGGCCTGTGATATTGGAGGTACCAGAGGTATTATCTTGTATATAAATGGAAGCACTTAGCACAATAGGTCTGGAGTCAGGAAGGCTTATCTTCTTGAGTTCAAATATGGCCTCACTCTTACTAGCTGGGCATACGACATAACTCTGTTTGCCTCAGTTTCCTCATCTGTAAAATGAGCTAGAGAAGGAAATGGTGAAACACTCCAAGAAAATCTCAGATGGGGTCAAAAAAATGAGGGATGACTGAAATTTTAAAAATAGCAACAAATAGCCCATGGAAGAAGTGATTACACCTTGAGAAGGGAGAGCCTTATGAAAGGGATAGATTGAATGACCTTAAAGAGTTATCTCAGTCTCAGGATCCTTAGAGAAAGCTTGGTATAGTGGAAGGAACATGATACTTAGAATGTAGAGACCCACATTGGCTCTAACACACTCTTTATCTATGTGACCATGAAAAAATCTGTGCCTCAGTTTCCTGATATGCAAATTGGGGAAAATATTACTTTCTCTCTGTATTCATAACACTTGAGTGTTTTCAAGGCCAAATTCTTTGTAAACTGTAAAATGCTAAGGGAATCTGTGTGAATTATGGTGATGGTGATGACAAGTATCCACCTATTTAATAATAGCCCACTCATCCTTCTGGGCTGAGCTCAAGTACTGCCTTTTTGTGAAGCCTTACTCCATCTCCTTGAGATTTGTACACATTTGCTCTTATTTTAAGATGCTATAATGACAATAATACTACATTAGGTGGATCCAGGAGTCCCTGGATTTGAAACTTAGCTTTGAAACCTGTGACCTTGGTTGGACAAATCACCTAAACTTCCTGAGGGTAACAGTTTCCATAAAACCAAAGGGCTGCCTTTTATGATCCAAGGCCAGCTGGGGAGCAGTTAGGTAGAGCAATGGATAGAGCGGTGGGCTCCAGATCTTTGCCAAAAAGGCCCCAAAGGTGGTCACAAAGACTTGGACACAAGTGAACAATACAACATAAAGGCCAGCTAGATGCATTATTTTAGGCTGGTAGACAAAGAGCCGATGGGACCTCGAGAGAGCTTAATTTGCTTGTCCCTCCTTACTCAGTAATAGGTAGGATTTGAACCTGGGTTCTCTGGCTTCTAATTTATGTTGTGTCTTATTCACTCTGCTAGACAATTAGGACCTTGAGAGTTGGGGTAGGGCAATAGATAGAAAACCTGATTTCAAATCTTCACTCAGATACTTAGTAGGTGTGTGACCCTGAGTAAGTCAATTAACCTCATCTACCTCAGTTTTCTCAAATATAAAATGAGGATAATAATAGTACCTTCCTCCCAGGGTTGTTTGAGAAGTAAATGATAATAATTGTCAAGTGCTTAGCACAGTGCCTGGCACAGGATAGGTGCTATATATACATGTTTATTTCCTTCCCCATTATCAACTTTACCATGGTATTTTGGGTTACACATAGTAAGTTTTTTTTAAAAATAAGTGTTGAATAAATGAAGATAGAATAAGTAAAGCTGCCTCTTTCTTGCAATCCAGATGTTAGTTGCTCCAATTCCAGCTGCTCCTTCCACCCTGATGATCAGTGCATCTGGAAGGGCCTTGGAAGAAGAAGCAGTTCTGGGGAAGCTCATCCTTCTGCTTAAAACTGCCCAATCCTGGAGCCAGCTATACAAATGAGCACCCATACCGTGAGACTGACTCCTTAATGATACTGAAAACAGATAGTGCCTTTTACTTAATTAAGACTCTCCAGGAGATTCTGCCCCAGACAACAACTGCATCCACTTTGAGACAGTCAGAGACAGCCACAGGGGCTGCCTCTCTCCTAGGTGCTGAGTGTCACTGGGAGGAAGCAAGCCGTCTTGACTGCCTGTTCTTCCGCCCAGAGCCCGTGTGAAGTGCTCAGGGCATGGGAGGCATTTGGCTCCAATAGCAGCATCTTGCTCTGGTGTAGTTCCCAATCTCTTTACTGATGGACAGGCCTCCTGGGTTCATTCCGATACAGCCCCTTCTTCCCACCTGTAACTAATAGCTAACATTTAAATAGTCCTACTGTGTGCCTGGCACTGTGCCGAGAGCCTTACTATTATTTTCTCATTTGATCTTCACCACAAATTTGAGAGATAGAGATAGGTGCTATCATCATCATCCCTATTTTTTAGAAAATTTAAATTAAGTGACTTGCTCAGAGCCATAGAGCTAGTAATTGTCTGAAGTTAGGATTGAACTCAAGTCTTCCTGATTCCAGTCCCAGAGCTCTCTCCAGTTGCCACCTCACTGCCCCAATGCTATTCCTTCTCTTAGACACACAGAACTTCAAGATCATCCGGTCCAATCTTTCTATATTGCACAAAATTTAACAAGGACACTTAGAAATCTACCTATTGAACTTTGACATTTAGAGACCTGGACCAGCTGGTCAGTTGTATTGGAATGGGATTCAGGAGTTTATATCTTTTCAGAAGATAAAAGGAAAGTGCTGATGTTTGGGACAGGGAAAAGGTATAATTCAACAGAGCTCTGGGAAACTTATTCAGTCGCAGAATGAATTCTGGATTGTCTAAAGATATCAAGTCACTAATTTTCTGGCCCTCTTAGTCATCTTGGTCCTATCACCTGCCCATGTCATGTTGGCAGAGCCAAGCTAAAGTTAGCCCTACCCAGAATAATGGAGCTGGAACTAACTTTGGAGACTATCAAATTTAACTCCTGTCATATTAGAGAGAGGGAAACTGGGGCCCAGAAAGCCAATAAAGAGTTGGATCTATAGTTAGAGGATATGGGTTTGTAGCCTGCCTCTGAGGCTTCCTGTAGCCATGACCATGACCAACTTCTTTGATTTTTTTTTTTTTTTTTTGGCTTATAGGTAAGGTTGTTGGATTAGATGAATTTTAATGGCAGCTAAATGGTGTAGTGGATTGAAAGATGAGACTGCATTTCTGAGTTCAAATTCAGCCTCAGATGTTTACCAACTAGATGACATTGGGAAATCAATCAACTTTAGTTTTCTTAAATGTAAAATGGAAATTATAATAGCATCTTCCCAGAGTGGCTTGTTCAAGGCTAACTAGCAAACCAGCTAATGTGAACATATGCTCTGGATTTCCAGACCAATGTTTTCTCCTTTGCACTGTAAGAGGCAAAGTCTCTCAAAAGTGTGACACCTGGCTACAACTTTGTTTTAGTGAATTTTCATATTCTATTTGAAAAAAAGACCCTCATTGTACTTTATTTTAAATCTTGGAAGCAGGAAGCTGACTTCTTTATGGTGCATTTTCTTAAGTCTGTTGTTGTTCCTGTTATGATTTGAAGAGATGGTGAGCTGGCTCTGTGCCTAGCCACCATTATGATCTCTCAGTGGACTTTAGTTTGCTTTGGATTCCTAAACACATCTTTTCTTGAAAATGAATGAATAGTTGGATGGATGGGGGGAAAAACAATACAAAATAATGCCTCCCTACAAGGAGCTTACATTTCTTCTTCTTCTTCTTCTTCTTCTT
Source organism: Sminthopsis crassicaudata (assembly GCF_048593235.1). Taxonomy (NCBI): domain Eukaryota; kingdom Metazoa; phylum Chordata; class Mammalia; order Dasyuromorphia; family Dasyuridae; genus Sminthopsis; species Sminthopsis crassicaudata. Next base: position 705,017,256 of record NC_133617.1, on the reverse strand, counting down.
CTTCTTCTTCTTCTTCTTCTTCTTCTTCTTCTTCTTCTTCTTCTTCTTCTTCTTCTTCTTCTTCTTCTTCTTCTTCTTCTTCTTCTTCTTGTTCTTCTAGTTCTTCTTCTTCTTCTTCTTCTTCTAGTTCTTCTAGTTCTTCTTCTTCTTCTTCTAGTTCTTCTTCTTCTTCTTCTAGTTCTTCTTCTTCTTCTTCTTCTTCTTCTTCTTCTTCTTCTAGTTCTTCTTCTTCTTCTTCTTCTTCTAGTTCTTCTAGTTCTTCTTCTTCTTCTTCTAGTTCTTCTTCTTCTTCTTCTAGTTCTTCTTCTTCTTCTTCTTCTTCTTCTTCTTCTTCTTCTTCTTCTTCTTCTTCTTCTCCTTCTCCTTCTCCTTCTCCTTCTCCTCCTCTTCCTCCTCCTCCTCCTCCTCCTCCTCCTCCTCCTCCTCCTCCTCCTCCTCCTCCTCCTCCTCCTCCTCCTCCTTCTTCTTCTTCTTTTTTTTTTTTTTTTGCTGAGGCAATTGGGTTTAAGTGACTTGCCCAGGGTCACACAGAGAGGAAGTATTAAGTGTCTGAGGCGTCTGAGGCCAGATTTAAACTCATGTCCTCCTGACTTCAGGGTTGGTGCTCTATCCACTGCACCACCTAGCTGCCCCTGGAGCTTGCATTCTAATAGCATATTCTATATAATTTTATGGTAAAATATTATTTAATTTTACAATTTTTAGTTATTGATACTTTTTGATTTTTTATTTCCCAGGATAACTACTACTTCCATTCAAACCCTTCTTTGTAAGTAAGAAAAAGAGCTAAGCAAAACCAACTAACAGAAAGACTACATGTAATACAATACAACATTCTGTATCCATAGTTTCCCACTTATTTAGTGAGGACAGATAGTTCTACTTCATTATTTCCCCCCTTGTATCAGTTCTGGTCATTGCAGTGATTATGATCTCAATTACCTTTCTGTGTATAAATTTATTTTGGCAAATTTTTTCACTTTCCTCACGTAATGTATGGTCATGTATAGGGATGAACCTGGACTCTCTAAGCCTAAATAAGGAGAGTAAATTCTGGCAGATCCTACCAAGGTAGTGAGGATATGAGGCTGTCCTCCCTGAGCTAGCTTATAAAGTTTGTCACCAGAAATTGGGGCCCCCAGAGATCCCTGTTTTGGGTCACATCAATTTAGAACTAAGGGGAAGAGGTAAAAAGCAATTTGCTCCCATATCAAGTAAGTTAGGAATTCAGGGAATAGGAAAGTGGGAGTGGGTATACACCTGGATTCTGCAGTTTCATGGAACTTCCTGGTTACATACAATTTGTTCATTATTATTCTGCTTATTAGATTTAAAATGAACCTTAGAAGGAAGGAAATAAACATTTATTAAACATCTCCTATGTATCAGGCACTGTGCTAAATGCTTTACAAATATTATCTCTTTTTATTATTACAACAAATTTGGGAGGAAGATGTTATTATGATTCCCATTTTCCAGTTAAGAAAACTTAAGTTAACTGACTTGCCCAATGGTACTCACTTAGTAAGTGTCTTTGGCTAGATTCAAACCCAGGAGTGACTAATTTCAGTCCCAGCCCTCAATTCACTGCACCATTTAGCTATCATTAAAAAAGCATTTAGTACAACTAGCTTACAAGAAAATAAAATCCAGCATGGGGCAAAGGTTTACCAAAGATCTTGCTGTTTTCTGGAATAGCTAGGTCTAGAACTCACATCTCTCACTAGAGTCTAGTGCTCTTCCCACCACAATTGTCCAGAGAGCAAGTTTGGGGGTCTACCCACAGATTTATAAATGGGAGGCACTGATACTGTTAGAATGCTGAAAGTCTCTCTTCACCTAAGGCTTGTTTTCCCCATTAGAAACAAGCCACTTAAATTAAAACAGAAACTCCTCCTGCCAGTGAAGTTGGGTATTATATAATGAGATGGAGATTGAAGGATAATTGAGGAAAGAATTCCCACAGTGCTCTTTGCCTTTGTTTGCTAGCTGTTCTCATTTTTTTGAGTTCAAATCTAGCCTCGGATGTTTACTAGCTATTACTCTGGACAAATCACTTAACCTTGATTCCTTCCAAAAGCAAACAAACAAAAAACAAAATAAGAAGCATAGGTAATGATTCATTTACTCTCTGAGCCTCAGTTTCCTTATCTGTAAAATGAGGAAATTGGATTTGATAACCACTAAGGTCCCTTTCAGGGACCTGTAATCCTATAATCTATTAGCATATTTTAAGTTTTACAAATATGTATCATCTTATTTGATCTTCACAACAGTTTTACAAAACAATAACACAAAATTATTATTGTTATTAACCTCTCCATTTTACCCATGACCTCCTCTCTTCTAGGCATTGCCAACTGACTGCCTTTTAGACAACTCAAAATAGATGTTTCAGACCTTGTGAACTTGATGTGTCCATTATCTTTCCTCCTTTCTCCCTAACTTTCCTATCACTATCAAGGATAGCACCATCCTCCCAGTTTTGAAATGTCTGCATCATCCTTAACTCTTTATTCTCTTATTACACATAGTCCCTGAATGGAGTTCATGTAATACTTACACCAAAGACAAGGGAGCTATTAATTATAGCTGTATTCTTCTTAGATAATATATAGCAGAATAATAATCCTTTTTTTTTTTTTCTGTTCACAGCCACTACCTTGATAGAGGACCTTATGACCTCTCTAAATGATTGCAATAGCTTTCTGATTGGTCTTCCTGCCTTTGAAGTCTCTCCCTACTATAGTCCATCCTCCACTCAGTTGCCAAAGCAAACCTTAAAAAACATTAAAAACAAAATTATTAAAAGTGTTTTTATTAATATAAAAATTAAAAGCCTCCATCCTTTCCATTGACTTACAAAATGAAATTAAGGCTGAAAGAGGTCACACTGTATACTGCATTGCATTTTGGGGGATGTAATAACAAAAAAAGTCAAGTCAACAAGCATTTATTCCATGTTTACTATGGACTACATTCTGTGGAATAGTTTCTGCCTTCATGAAGGTGACTTCTATTGGTAGGGCCTTGACCCTTCTCAGCCTCCAGTAGGGCTCAATAATCCCAAGAACTCACACTTATCTAGCCCTTTCAGGTTCATAAAACACTAAGGAAACTGAGATTTCCTCCAAACACCGTAGGTTCAGGATGAGCTTTCTTCTGAGATGATTTATTAATCTGGGCAGCATCATTTTAATTTGAACTAATTAAAATAGTTAATAAAATTTCTTGAATTTTGTTAGTGCTTCAGGATGGACTTCCTTCATAATAATTTTGTGATATGGGTAGACTAAGCTTTTTTTTTTCCAGTTTATAGATGCAGTAAGTCCCACCAAGTTGGACTGACCTGCTGAAGGTCACATAGCAAGTAAATGGCAGAGCCAGGAATCAGCCAGTTAGCCAGTTAACAAACATTATTTAAAGTCTTCATATATATGTCTCAGTATTAAGAGCTTAGTATGCAAAAAAAATGAAAGGCCTCAAGGGGCTTACATTCCAATGGGGTCAACAGCATGAAAATACTTAGGTACATACCAAATATCAAACTCAAGTCTTGTAATTCCACCTCAAGGATTTTTTCCCTACAACATTCAGCTATTGGCAAACAAAGAGTTGTGACTCATTTTTTCCCTTTTTTTTTTTTTTTTTAAATCAAGGTACTTGGTTTTGTCATATCTCTTTACCTCCAAACTCATTGATATGGATAAAAGAATTTCCAGAGTTGAAAAAAAGAAGAAATAACTGTGAACTCATTTTCACAGGTCTATTTGAGCTTTGTCCTTTTCCCCATAGAAACCAGGCCTGACAGAATGCTTCTCTTTGAACCCATTGACTCTCTTGTTTCCTGACAATGAGGCTAATGCTTTCCTTGACTATCTATTATTTTTTCTTCTTTCACTATCTTGTCATTTGAAAAATCAAGAAGTGATCTAAGACTTTGGCTCAAATCCAACATATAAATCAACAAACATTTATTAAGTCTCTGCTGTGGGTCAGGCATTTTTCTAGTGGATGCTGTGACAAAACAATCCCCCTTCCTTAAAAAACAGATCCTACATTTCCCATGTCATTAACTACCTGAACCACTTTTCTTACTTGGGCAAATTTGTTGGGGGAGTTATTGGTGCAATGGATAGAACAGAAAGACCTGAATTTAAATTCTTCCTCAAAGCATCATTTTAGCAATTATATGACACTCATTCTAACATGTTAGCTCCTAAGACCTAAGTATGCTTGAAAAGAATAATAACTGCCAGAATTTATTTAAAAAGTACCCTAAGATTTACCAAAAAAAATGAACAAACAAACAAAAAATAAGACCAGAAAGAAAATAGCCTATCTTACAACAATCCTGAGTGATGAGTACTTATATTATACCATTTTACAAATAAGGAGACTGAGGTTGAAAGAGGTTGAATAACTTGTTTGAGGCAGGATTTGAATTCAAGTTTTTCTGACTCTAACACTGTCAGTGCACCACAGTACCTATGTTATGGATTCATATATTGTCAGTTCCTCCTCAATACTTGTCGCTCAGGGTTATTGCCATTTCCCTTCTCACTGCTCTGAATTTATCCTTTTGCCATATTCTGGAAGGGACGACTTCTTCAGTCTACTCCTATTTTGGCCTTTTAGCTTCCAGTTCAGATCCAGGATGATTTCAAGTAAAGACAAAGATATGAAAATTGATGTTGTTCAACTCTAACTTCTGCTCCCTTGCTTTTTCAACCATCCAACACTCAACAAAGAAGTTCTTGCTCTCAGTCAGTTTTTCTGCTTTCGAGAAATCTCTTCTATTTGGCCTTTATCCACAGGACACACTTCTTGTCTTTCTGTTAGTTGCTTTAACTTGTTAATGATAAATGATCTTTCCTTCATGAACTTTTTAGTGTGCCTAGGAATAGACCTACTAGAACATGAGGGTGCCCTTGTCCAAACTGAGTAGTAGTAGGCAGTTATGGATAGGAAATTGTAAAACTGAATTTTGACTGGTGGGAATATGTAATATTTAGGAACTCTGTTATTTGGCCCTTGACCCATCTTCCTATGTGTGACTCATCAAAAGATCCCCGTCCTTTCCCTAATTTTCTTGCGTTCCAACCCTTAGATTCATCTGAGAAATCTCCCAATTTCTCTGAACACTGAGGAAGCTAATTTTTTTCTGGTTTTCTCAGATCTTACTTTTTAGCTTATGTTGACCTGCTTTTCTGATAGCTCTTTGCCATCCGAGTCTCTCTAATTCAGGAATGCTTAATTTTTTATGTGTTTTGGATCCTTTTGTGTGTTCAGGACTCTAATGGCACACGAGTCAGCATGGTGTATGGTCAAGAACACTGAACAAGGAATTAGAACAGTAGGATTTTAATGTCTTCTCTAGTATTCTCCTCCTCCTCTATGGACCCCTTGAAGTATCTGTAGATCCCTTAGAAGTTTATGGATCTAAGATTAAGAAGTTTGATTCTAATCATCTCCTCCTGGGAACCACTTTTCTGAAGCTTCCAATAAGAGCTATGATTCTTGAGTTAAATGGCCTGGGTTTGAATTCTGCTTTTGATTATTTCTATGTTGTAGTCCTGAGTAATTCACATCTGCTCCCTTGGCCCAAGTTTCCTCATATGTAAAATGAAGAAAATAGACAAAATGATGAATTCCCTTTCAGCTCTAGATTTATGGTGTTATGAGCCCACTTGTCTTCCTTCTTTCTGCTCAAAGTTAACTCTTTACAACCTCCTCCCATTTTCTTTTCTTGCTCACACCTGCCTCTGCCTTTTGATGCCTGGGTTCTGCCTGTTCATTTTTCTGATTACAATAAAAACAACCATTTACATTTCCACCTGAGATTTGCAAAGTGCTTTATAGACACTCTTGATTTTCACAATAATCTTGAGAGAGTATTTCCATGGGTATTATTCTCCCCATTATACAGATTTGAAGCTGAGAAAGATTAATTTACTAATTATCTGAAGTAGGATTCATGCCTAGGTCTTTCTGGCCATGTTCAGCCTCTTTGCACCTTTATATTCTCCCAGTCTGCTATACCATTTACAAAGTGATAGCATGGCAGAATAGTTAGAGAGTTCATCTTTTTAGATACAGGTTCAAAGTCTATCAATGAGACATACAGACTTTGAGCCTGTGGAAAAGTCAATTGACTTCACAGTTGCCCCAGGAAACTGTAATACTATAAATAACAGGGCAGGCACTGGTCTTCATTGATAGATGGAGTTTCGTCTTCCAGAATTCCCCATGTCAATAAAACCCCATGTCCTGCCCCTCTGAAACAATATTTATTACACATAGTCCCTGAATGGGGTTCATGTGATACTCTCACCAAAGACAACGGAGCTATTAATTATAGCTGGATTCTTCTTAGATAATATATAGGAGGATAATTGGCTATGATTGTATTTGTATACACAATTGTAAGAAGAGAAGTATTTGGACAAGATTTGGAGAAGGCTGTGCTCTGGTTGTGTATGTTTAGTTTTAGGTGTTCTTCTCTGTGAAGAGAAACACAGTGAGTCTAAATTTCCTGTCCTTGGGCACCATAGTAAAAACATCATTATATCCTCCTTATGGACTTATATTTTGGATAATATTGACAGCAACATGACTTGACATTGTGTGTAGAGAGAACCATTTCTAAAGTGATTTAAGAATATTTGAATCCTTTTTTTTAACCAAGAAAATTCTCCATGTATTTTCTTAAAATGTGAGCAATTTCTAATGAATGCTTATGTTGAATATGAAGTTGATTCTAATGACCTATGAGTCAGCATGGTGCATGAGCAAGAACACTGAACCAGGAGTTAAGATCCAAGGATTCTAGTCAAGGATTTAATATGAACTCATTGTGAGAATATGAGAAAATTACTTATCTCACTTTCCTGGGACGCAGAAACTCAACTAAATAATGGAACTGGAAAGGGAGATCTCTTCTAGCTTTAACATTCTACCATTCTATCAGGTTCCCATAAAGTCATACAGTTTGAGATTTGTCAATCTATCTGGAGGTCAGTGGATGCATTGAATCCTAAATGTATTAAAGGAGGCAATACATACACACACTCACATTGGATATTGACCAATACTTTTAGTCAATTGGTGAATATTAACTTTAATCATTGCAAGCTTATCCAGACCTTGTGTAATTGAGAGAGAGAGAGAGAGAGAGAGAGAGAGAGAGAGAGAGAGAGAGAGAGAAAGAGACAGACAGACAGACAAACAGAGAGAGAGACAGAGAGAAGCTGAGAGACAGAGACAGAAAGAGACACAGAAAGAGATAGAGAGAAGCAGAGGCAGAGAGACAGAGACAGAGACAGAGACACACAGAGAGAGACAGAGACACAGAGAGACACAGAAAGAGACAGAGACAGAGAGAGATAGACAGAGAGAGACAGAGACAGAGAAAGAGAGTATGACCTATCATCATCCATGATTCCGCTCCTCCTGGTCTCTTATTCTCTGCTAGCAAAACTTATTTAATCCATGTTTGCTAAGCAGCTCTTGTTTGAGCCAGCCTTAGGTACTGCCATCTTCTTTTCATAGCTGCCACAGTTATTTTTAAGTGAGGGGCCTTGTATTTGTTTGGAGTTGCTGACAATTAAGAGCCTCCCTCCCGAGTAGATGTCTCTCTCTCGCCTTTTAATTTGTATTTGGATCCAGAATTATCCCAAGCAGATGTGGTCGTGTCTGTGAGAAACATGCCAGAGCCAGCCATCCAGCCGTCTGATTTTTGGCTGCAGCTGCAGTGCTGGAAATGCTGCTGTCTGCTGGGCTGTTAATATGTCTCTTCTTAGAGTCAAAAAGGACTCACACTACTTCTTTTACTTCCTTTGCATCCTTCATGCATTTACAGCTCAGGACCCCCACTGCTCTTGCTTGGAATACACAATGCCTAGAGTATAATTCCAGGAGGCTGCTCATGCTCTAGCACTCCTGTGGTCAGACAGACTTGCTGATGGCTTTGGGGTAGCAGGTATACCCTTGACTTTGCAGAGAGGGCTTTAGAAAGAGGATGAACAACCAAAGACTGTGAAAATCAACTGGTATAACCTGTCGTCCTTCCCCATAACACTACATGAACTGATTTGTTACCACTGTGCTCATGGGGATGATTTTTTTCTTTTAAAAAATCTTTCAATGGTATTCTGTTTTTTCCAAATACTTGCAAAGACAGTTTCAACATTCACCTTTGCAAAACCTTGTGTTCCAAATGTTTCTCTCTCCCATCCCCCTTCCCCTTTCCTCAAGACAGCAGGCAATCTGATAGAGGTTAAATGTGTGCCATTCTTCTAAAGATATTTCCATATTCATCATGCTGAGCAAAATAAAAATCAGATCAAAAAGGGAAAAAACATGAGAAAGGGAAAAAAGCAAGCAAACAACAACAAAAAGGTGAAAATACTATGCTTTGATCCATATTCATTCTTCCTACTTCTGTCTTTGGATGCAGATGGGTTTCTCCATCACTGGTCTATTGGAATTGGTCTGCATCATCTCGTGGTTGAAAAGAACCAAATTCGTCACATGATCTTGTTACTGTATACAATGTTCTCTTGGTCTTCTTAGTTCACTTAACATCAGTTCATGTAAGTTTTTCCAAGCTTGCTACCTCATTTCCAAGTTGTATGAATGTTGGAATATATCTTCTCTAGGTAGGGATTCAGTCCATGAAACTAGCATTTATGTCAAGCTTTACACTTTACAACTCTTTGTATTTCCTAAATAAACATGATGGTAACTTAATTTATTCAGATAAATTCTTTTTGATTCCTTGAGCACTAAACTTTGGAATGGTGATTGAAAGAAATTAGTCCTTTTGAATATATCACAGAGGAGTGTTACCAAACTAAGTAGGAGGAGACCTAAAACCAAGCCTTGGCTTTGCTACTCACTAGCTGCATGACTTTGTATAAGATACATCACCTCTTTGATTCTTTGTTACTGACTTACAAAGGGAGAAGTTTGGATTAACACATGGGATCGTAGACTTTGGACTAAAAAGAACATTAATGGTATCTATTCTAGATTTGTTCAAGTTCATGATCTAGGAACATGGTTACATCGAGAATTAGTATCCATGTTGTTCTTAGCTAAAAAAATCTCTCCTTTTTGCATGAGAGTATACTGTGTTGCCCTTTCAAAAGACTTCTATATTCTTTCAGGTTTTTCAAATGTTCTTTAATTCTTTGCTGCACATAAAAAGCTGGAGCTTGACTGATTATCTCTTCCCACTTACTAGTATTTACTGTGCTGGGGTGATGACATTTCTTGATTGAATCAGTCAACCAGAACTAAATGTGAACAGGTCCTATACACCTACTTTAATCAATCAAAGTCATTGAGTGATAGATTTGGTCAGGATCCAGGGATTAGTATAAAAAGGAAGAGCTATTTCACAATCAGAGAGTTTCTGAGGATTTAGAAATGGAAAAAAAAAGATCTGGGAAGAACTCACATCTGAGGGAACTTTAGCAAAGAAAAAAGAGAAGGCTGAACTGTGGAAAAGAAGGGAGATACCAAAGAAGACCATCTGACCAGATTGTGTCTTCAGAGAAGACTCAGTCTGTTGCTACCAGTTGTATTCACCTACTCATGGTTCCAAAAAGGCCTGCTTCTTTTCTAATTTTTTCTCACCATGAGCTTATCCATAAACACTGTAATGTAAAACCTGCTGCTTCATTTCCCAAACATTTCTTACAATATTTGTCTCAAACACAAAGAGATCATGGGTATACTAGTTAGGTAGAGGACCAAAACTCTGCTGAAATGTTAAGAAATTTCCTATTTAGGGATTCAGAGAGATTTTGGTTATACTAATATATTAAAAAGTAAACTCCCTAAAACTGAAGAGGAGAGAACCACATGGACCTTAGAGGTCATTATTACCTTCTGGCACAAAATAATCTAATTATCGTAACAGAGTATTACATACACCAAACATAGAGCTTGAGGCCATGTGACCTAAGTGTACTGGGAGCAAAATCATGTGAAATGCTTCCCTAAATAACATTCATTTCAGCTATAAACCAAGATACTTAGTGTCTAGCTGCTGGAGGCAACATGTTCATATATAGATGCATATGCAAAACATATATAAGATAATTTGGGAGGGAAGGTGCTAATTGCTGATGCAATCAGGGGAGACTTAGGTCCCATCTAGTCTGAAGTCTTTGATTTATGAATCTGTGAGATCATCCATTAGATGCTGTGGGTGAGGTAAATGGTCTCGAAGGTCCCTTCTGGAACCTATGGTTCTATGCTCCTGTATTACGATGTAACACAGAGTCTGCTGTGGCATAAATAACTAGAATAAATTGAAACCATTAGGGAGGTTATGCTGGCATAATTTCATGCAAAATGAACTTGAGAAGCCTGACTTGTGTCAATTTTTTTTGGTAATGAGTCTGTGTCATCCCATTTATCACCTTGGTGGTCCCTTTGGGATTGGTTTTTTCCCTGAGTGTTTCTCAGATTCAAGCAACAAACACTTATTTAGTTCTTACTGTATACTAGGGACTGTGCTAAGTGCTGTGGATGGAAAGAAAGACAGAAACACAGCTTTTAACCTTGAACATCTTATATTGTAAAGAGAGATGACTAAGGAACTAAGTAGGAACATAACATAAATATGCAGAATAGATAGAAGACAATCTCAGAGGGAAGGCACTAGTGTGAATGCTCCCAGTAATCAGCAGAGTGTTATTTTATAGTCACAATTCATTTTGGGGGCTCTTGTTACCAGCCTGTTAGTAGGACTTGCTGTTAACCTGGTCGATGCCACAGTGTTGTTTGAATTGATAGTGATGAGCTGGTCCTTAGGAGCTGGGTGTTGGATGTGATTTTTGTGCATTTATTTAGAGAGTGTCAGTGATGGGTGAGTAAGGAAGGAGCTGGGAAGTGCCTTGGTCACTTTTATGGAATCTTTCTGGATGAATAGGAGGCCTCTGGACTTCTCTCTTCCTTAGGAAGAAGTCTTGAATTTGAGCCAAGAATACAGTTGCATCTCCATTATCCCTAGTAATGAGAAATGTACCTCCCTTACTGCATCCCCAGGAAAAGGCAAAGCCCTCATGTCAAGAAAAATTCTCATCCATTTACTTTCTACTTGATGTATGATAAAGTCATTGTAATCAGTCCTTAGGACTGTTGTGAATCTAGTTATGGTTTTTCTTATGGTTTCTCTCACTTCTTTACCTGATTTTCTGTCCCTACTGGGTATTACCCATATCTTGTCTTCCTGTACTCAATACAATGGAAAGAGAACCTGAGTTCAAAACCTAACTCTGAAACATGTTACCTGGTCAAAACTCTTAACTTTCAAGACTCATTTTCTTCAACTGTAAAATGAGGATATTGGACTGGATGAACTTTGAGGTTACTTTAGACCTTCTTGATATAGTAACTAGAATGTTGGATTTGGATTAAAGAAGACCTGGATTTAGATCCTGTCTCAGTCACTTACTACCTTATGACCTTGGGCATGTCAGTTTTCTACTTTAACCTCAGTTTCTTTCTGTCAAATTAATCAGTTGGACTAGATGGCCTCTGGGGCTGTTCCAGCTCTAAATAAAAAATCCTATGATCAATGATCTTATGACTTGAGAGAGAGACATACATACAGAAAGTAACACATAGACAGAGACAAAGAAAGAGACACATAGAGGTAGAGAGAGACATAGAGACAGAGGGAGACAGAAAGAGAGAGACATGTATAGACATACACAGAGAAAGAGACACACATACAGAGAGACAGAGATACAGAGAGAAACACACAGAGACAGAGACACAGAGAGACACACACACACACACACAGACAAAAAAGAGACATAAATGGAGAGAGAAATAGAGAGAGAAATTCAGAGACAGACAGACATACACAGATACAGAGACAGAGAGATAGAGGGTCAGAGAGAAAGAGAGAGACAGAGGCAGAGAGGGAAGAGACAGACGCACACACACACACAAAGACAGAAAGATACACACAGAGAGAGACAGACAGCAGAAAGACACACATATAAACAGAGGCACACAGAGAGAGAACTCACTGCTTCCCAAGGTGATCCATTCCACTGTTGGATAGATTTAATGATTAGGAAGATTTTCCTTAGGTCAGGCCTGAATTTACTATTTGAAATTTCCACTCATTTTCCCTAATTTTGGCCTACTGGTGCTAAGCAAAGCACATCAAATGCCTTTTCTTTATAACAGTCCTAGAAAGTCCTTGCAGACAGCTAGCATATGTCCTCTCAGCTTTCTTCCTGAAGCTAAACATTTCCAGTTTCTTCAGCCAATCTTCACATTGTGTTATCTTGAGATTTTTCAACATCCTACTTGTCCTTTTCTAGCAAGAAAGTTTATCCAATTTATCAATATCCTTAAAATGTAGCCTCTAAAACTGAACATCATATTCATCTAACTAGTGCAGAGGACAGTGGGATGATCACCTTGGTGGACCTAGACTATTATGGGCTGTGCCCTTTTCTGCTTAGATCACATTGACTTTTTGGGCTGTTGTATCTTCTGTTGGCTTCTATCAAGCTGGTGGTCCCTTAAAGCTCCCAGATCAGTGATTCATGGCAGAGCCATTTTTTGACATACAACATTTAAACTGGTACCAAAGTCTGGAGTTGGACCTCCAGACTTATTACCAAAATCTTGCAGTCCCTCAACCTCTCCTTCCCTTGTCCCATTACTAATCTTTTTTTGTTTGTTTGTTTGTTTGTTTCTTCCCTTCCCTAAGAAGGGGACAGAGTAATCTAGGCAGCAACTCCAACCAAGGACTTCCCAGAATGCCTAGTGGTAACTCACTGGTATGTGTCCACCATATAGGATTCCCCAGTGCAGCCAAACTCCCTATGATGAATTTGTAAATTCAAATGATTTTTTAAAAATTTAGTTGTAATACTTTGTATCCATCCCTATTCATTTTTTAAGTTTCATCCTAATGTTCTAGCCTGCCCAAATCCTTATGAATCCAGACTATCATTCATTGTGTTAGTTATCATGATATTTTTATAGCATCACAGATTGGATATTGAATAAATGACAGTGCCTCCCTCTTGCCTCTGAGATAAAGTATACTCTCTTTAGCCTGTAAAGTCCTTTATAGTCTTTCTCCAACTAATCTTTCCAGCCACATTAGACATTACTTTTCCTTCCTGGATAGTAAAGTCCCAGCTGGTCTTCTCTCTTCCTCATACATAATATTCCATGTTCTATCTTCCTGCCTTTGCAGTGGCTCTCTCCCATTCCCGGAATGAATTTTCTTCTTACCTTCATTTCACAGAGTCTCTTCCTTCCTTTAAGATGAAGCTTAAGCACCATATTTTGCTTAAAGTTTTCATTTTCCCCTTCTGCTATGGAGGAGTCTCTTCCTTTCCTCCCAAATGACCTTATATATTTTGTATATATTTATTCACTTTATATATTGCAGACATATGTATTTATATCTAGTTCTCCACCCATATCATGTACACATAAATTTGTGTGCTTGTGTTTACATCTGTATATCTTTCCAAATTGTCTTCTATATAGTAAACATTTAATAAATGTTTGCTAATTTAACTATTCTCTTATCCAGATTGTTGATAAAAATAATTAAAAATATACTATCTGGCACAAATCCTTGGGATATTACATACAAGTTGCTATCAGTCCATTAGTGACTTGCTTAGGATCAGATCGTTCACCCAGTTCTAAGCCCTTCTAACTATACTCCCACATCTCTCACTATATTTTCTCCAAGAGCAGTTTGGAAATCACTGTTCCACCAGGGAACGGCTAATATTCCAGTCTGGCTAGAGTAAAGAATTTGTAAAGACTAATAGTTTGAGATGATGTTATCAAGGAAGACAAGAGCCAAACCATGGCTGATCTTAAATATCGGGTGGAGAGTTTGTATGTTGTACCTTCCCCAAGATGCTGCCATTTCGTGATTCTGAACTAATGTTCTAGGTAGCCATGGCACATGACCTGGCTTTAATGTCATGGTAGATCATCTGTGTTAGTATGATGGCTCCTCCCTTCAGTCTGAGCTCATCTCATCTGACTCTATTCCTAGCTTTTCTATTGTATTTACTTTGAAATAAAGATGTTACTTAAGCATATCTAAAAGCTACAATTTTCCAGATGTTTTATTATCATGTGAAGTATGATGCGAGGAAAATTTGGTTTTCCATACCTTGATGACATCGTCATTGAGTCACTTCTCTTGAATCATCTTTCTTCATATTGTCACAACTTCTGTTTACTCTTCCCCTGACCAGCAAGAAATAGAAGGCAAACAGATGTGAGATTCTCTCACCAATCACCAGAACCTCTATATTAAAAGTTCTGTCATAGGGCAGATTGGTAGTCAGAAATGAACAAGTTTAGCAAAAAGGTGAAAGGTTCTTCTTGGCCTGCTGCTTAGCACCATTTGGAAAGTTAGGAAACTCAGTAATATCTAATTCATTATTTCCATTGTGAAGTTTTGTTTTTGAAGAAAATGGTCATCTGCCCTTATAGATCTCCATTCTTTATAATTTCCATGTAAACAATAGTGTTTAATTCTTCTTCTAGACTTTTATCTTATATTGGGCTTTCAAGGTGTATTTTTTTAGTGGCTTCTTGTTTTTGTGGAAACTGGGAGAGAGAGATAGGGACTGGACCAGTGCTTTCATTAACATAGAAAACTGATAGATAATTCCCTCTCTCAGTCCTGGTTGACAATTTTTCGATAATTTATAGTCTTAGAATTATCTAGATCAGTGAGAGATCAAATGACTCGTCCAGAGTTATATAGACACTATGAGGCAGAGGTGAAACTTCTGTCTTCAAGGCCATCTCTCCATCTTTTATGCTGTACCTTTCTCAGGCCCAAAGACCTTGAATTGTTTCTTCTTAATGTAGCTTTCTTGCTTGGGTTGAACCATTGTGAATTCCTAGACCATCAAGCATAGATTTCCAGATCTAAAGTATTTATTTAGGATTTGAGGATAATCTTCCCCATTTCTTTCTTCCATTAGGGTAAATAATTAAGAGCTAATACAGGGAGACTAATTTTAGATGCCTCTTGATGTCACACAATTAAAGAAGAAAAAATCCAACAAAGCTTTTCATTTTTTAATTAAAACATTGTTGGCCCTTCAGGAAGCCCATAGCAGAAGCCTTTGGGGGAAGTTGTTTGGTTTCTTGAGGATGCACACTTAATTACTTTCATTTGAAATTTCATAAGGGCCTTTGAGATGTGGATAAGGAATAGACAAGAAAGTTGGCTGGCTTGAATCAATAATTTGTAATGACTTAATAAGGACTGGGTCAATATTGTAGCTGAGTAAGAAGCTTTAGGGTTTATTGAGATGTTGCCTCTGATTAGCTCATGACCCATAGGGCACCATGTCACCTAGTAAGCTGTGGAAGTCAGACTATAAACATTTGACCAGATTCTTGATTACTCACATGAGCTCTAGACTGTTAGTTCTTGAGTACTGGAGAATTGCTCCCTGAAGAGTTCTTTTGTGTCTCCTTTGGGTTTCTCTGATTAATGGGATGATTAATGGTTGGGGGAGGTGTTCTAATATAAGAGTTCTTAATCTTTTTTGTATCACCAGCTCTTTTGGCAATTTAGAGGAGCTTGTGGATTCCCAATAGTTTTCCTATTTCCCAATATTCCTATTTCCCATTTCCAATATTCCTACTTCCTATTTCCCAATAGGAAAGGAAGGAGTATTCACATTCAAAAATTATACATCAGGTCAAGGTGATAAATTAATATTTTAAAATTATTGTAGGTTGGATATTCTGATCTTGCCTGAATGAAGAGTGATACCACTGTGATCATTTCATTCCCATTCCCTATCTCTGTAACTGCTGGTGAGAATTGTGCCCTCTTGTTGAATAGAACATAGCCAAGATGAAATTAGCATCTTTCTACCTGCATTTTTAGGACTGAGTTCATTGGTACATTTTCCCAATTTCACTCAGATTCACTCTCAACTAATTAGGAAGCTTCCTGATGTCTTTGTAGGCTTCTTATTCTTAACCCATAGCACTTGTAGTCCCTTTGAGACAGCATTCTGTAGCATATAAAATGCTAAATCTGGAGTCAGGAAGACTCCAAAGTTTAAATGTAAACTCTGACACTTTCTAGATGTGTGAGTCACTTAATCTATCTCTATGTGCTTTAGTTTTCTATATTGTAAAATAAAATATTTAGGCTCAATGACCTTTTAGGTTACTTTCAGTTTTAAATCTATGATCCCATGGGCCTGTTATCCTTTGCTAAGTAGATATGGCTCACCTCAATCAATTGATCAACCAGTAAGCACTTATGAAATTCTTACTAGGTCTAGGTACTGTGGATACAAAGAAAAAAATGAAACAGACCTTGCCCTCAAGGAGCTTCCATTCTACCTAGAAAAAGCAACATTTACATACACACATATACATACACATATGCATATACATATACATGCAACACATACACAGAGTGACTTGGTAGAAAGGTTACAGAGGGAGGAAGGCCCAAACAACTGGGGTACTTAGCAAAGTCTCTTGTAGAAATGGTGCTTGAGTTGAGTCTTAAAGGAAAATAGGTGTTCTAAAAGACTGATCTCTCATCAAGGGACCAAACAAGGATATTTATTCACAGGTTCCCATCACCTCAAAAGCAGAAGGCCCTCAGAGACCACCTTTAAAGTTTGACTTCCTCATTTTTGAGCCTTTTGTAGAGGTCTTACTTTTCATTATCTGTTAAGTGAGGGTAGTGGTCCTGTCCTACCTACCTCAGACAGTTATATGGATAAAATGAGAGAAAATTCTTTGAAAAGTATAAAACTCCATGCAAATTCCAAAGCTCTTCCCCATCAATATTATTATTACAACTTTGCAGTAGGAAAAATGATCTGATTGTAAGGGAGGTGGTGTTAGCTCTAAAATTCAACTAGCATGACTCTCTACCAACTGTTCCCATCACTTTGCCTGCATATACTATAAATATTTAACTAATTTTCTCTGTTTATTTGATGTATTTCCAAAATTTCTGCCTGTTTTATTATTAGATTGTGTCAGAATCCACCTCAGGCCACCATCTCCTAGGAGCCCATCCCTCCAAGCATGGCCATATCCTAAGCTTACTGGCTCAGGTTGACCCTCAGCCTGGGACCAATTTATCCCTGACCTGGGAAGAGGTATGCAGGTACCTCCTGACTGAGCAAAACTTGACCTCTAGATCAGTGCTTTGATTGATTGCTGGCACCATCATCAGCTTACCTATCCTCCTAGATCAAGCTCCCACTTTTCTTCCTTCGCCTCCTATACCTGTTTTATTCCAGCTATGACTTTGCTATGATTTTTCTATGCTTCTTGGTTCATTTTCCACTATCTGAATTCCTGTTCTGTTGCCTGCTGTGACCCTTGATACCTTTGTTTGGGCAATACCTCCTCCAAGTCTCTGCTTCATTTCTTCTTCTTGGTCCAGTGTGACATTGTAGTCTCTTAAAGACCTCTTAAAAGTCAGAGATCATGTCGGTTTTTTTTTTTTTTTTTTTTTTTTTTTTTTACAGAGGCCAGGGTAGATGATCCTACTATATAAATACAAGCCCTGAACCAAGCTAAGGTTCTGCTGACAAAGATAGAAGTAGCCAACTTTCAATGGGGTCTGTGTAGCTATGGACAGCACCAGGTTCTGAAGTAGAGCTCTGATGCTACTTCCTGTACTAAATCTTTCCTGATTCTCCTATTATTCTTAGTGCTTTTTGGATCTCCACTTTGCCATGTATGAAATTTTACTTCTTTATCTTCACTTTTATTCTTGTCTTTCACTTACTTATCTTCACCTCTATTTGCCTTAACTTTCTCATCTGTGAAATGGATGTAATAATAGCACATACTTCCCAGGATTGTTGTGAAGATCAAATGAGGTAGTATTTGTAAAGTGCTTAGCACAATTTTTGAAGCATAATAAGTGCTCTATTAATATAACCTATTATTGTTATTAATTATCTGTGTACATGTTGCATTCCTGAAAGAGAATATAAAATTATTCAAGGCAAGGATCACATTATTTTAATTTGTGTCTCTAACATAATTCTTGGCACCTGAGACATTTCTTGGTACTTGAGACATTTTTGCTAAATTGCATCCATGGAGAAAGGTGTGGATTCTCCTGCCAGAGCTGACATTCTAAAATGATAATTATATGCATAAATGTTGCTATTTAATTTTAATGTTTTAAGTAGCCTTGATTTTTTTTTTTTTGTTATGGCTTGTTCCTTCACAGGTGCAGATAATAACTCCTCATAGTACCCATTCTTCTTTTTGACCAAAGAACTTCATCATCTAATGGCTAACATTCCGAGGATGATTGGGAAACAAGCATTTATTAAGCACCTCTTATGTACCATGCAGCTAGGTGGTATGGTGGTTAGGAGCACTAGATCTGGAGTTAGAAAGACCAGCATTCAAAAATGATCTTGGACACTTCCTAGCTGTGTGACCCTGAGCAAGTCACTTATTCCTGTATGGATCAGTTTCCTTATCTGTAAAATGAGCTGGAGAAGGAAAAGGCAAATTACTTGCAATATCCTTGCCAAAAAATCTATGGATCATTGGTTCATAGGAGCATAAGGAGTTGGACATGATCGAATGACAACAACAAACTATACCAGGCACTAAGCTAAATGCTTTACAAATATTATCTTATTTAATCTTCTCCATAACCATATGGGCTGAGTGCTATTATTATCCTCATTTTATAGCTAAGGAAACTAAGGCAGACAGAGATCAAGTGTCTTGTTCAGGTTCACACAGACATGGTAAAAGTTTGAGGCTGAATTTCAATTCTGTTCTTCCTTATTCTACACCTCGGTTTCTATTTGTTGTACAACCTAGCTTCCGAGGGATGACAGATTACCACTCTGAGCATTGGGAGGCTGATCTTGGACAGCACACGTGTGATGTACCATTCTAGAAAACTTTCCAGCTTTGTGGGACATGACAGATATATTGTCTCACTGACCTTGAGACCCCCTTGAGTTACATCCAGACAATAACGACATAATGGAGAACTGCCTTAGAGAAGGTCTTACTTAGCAGAACAGAATAATAAATTTGGACCAGAATTTGGAAGGAAGGGAAAATTCAGGTCACATCTGCAAATATATATAGGATGTCCCCAAAATCTTACTCTAGCTATAAGCTTCTGAACCTTGAAGCCATACTAACACTCTTGAGACATTTTGCCTAATGTATATCCTCAAGGGATTTACTTTCAACTGGGGGATAAAATATATATAATAAATAAATACAAAACATGCCAAGTATTATAAAGTAATTTCAAAAGATATAGTGCTATAGTCATTGAAGATGGGGAGAATCAGAAGAGAATGTAAATTATGAGATAGCATATGAAATGCTCATGGAGTTGCACTTTTCATTATAACCATTTGAAGCATATCCTAGGTTGCTTAAGGAAAAATTACTTGTAAATGAACATATTAGTAATGACAATAACAATATTTTCAAATAATAATAGCTATCATTTATTTAGTACTTTGAGGTTTGCAAAACGCTTGACATGGGTTGTCTCATTTTCTCTTCATGACAACCCTATTAGGAAGGTACTGTAATTATTCTCAGATCATATATTAATAAACTGAGTCAGAAAAAGAGGAATTATTTCCCAGAATCATAAAACTAATAAGTGTCTGAGGCAAGATTCAAGTACAGGATTAAAAAAATACTGGCTTAGAGTCCAGAATTCTACCTCCTCTGTCTCCTAGTAACCTTATTATCTTGTAGCTATATTCCTTTAAAATTGGGAGTTCAGAGAGGGTTGACAGGATGAGAAATGAGCTTTGAAATGTTCTTTCTGGCTTCCCAGGGTTGCTATGGGTCACTCTCTGGGGCTAGCTCTTTTTGGTCCCCAGCAACAGAAGGTGCTTTGGGAGCAAGTGGGCTCAGGAGGTGGAGCCCTCTCTGCATACTGGGGGTGAATGGTTTGTTTTTATGCTAAAGCAAAGCAGCAGATGGAGAGTCTGGGGGAACTGATTATTATGATTATTTTTTACTTGAAATAGTTTACTCAAGCAAAGGAACATCCCAATTAGCCAGACAATGGGCACTAAATATAAGTCAGGATCTGCTGGCTCAGAGGCTTTCTCCTCTATGTCATGTTTGTTACCAAGATGCCCCAGAGTACAGTTCTAAGAGTCTTGGAGTCATATAAGCTGGATTTGAGGGGATTTTAGAGATCATCTAGTTCAGCTCTCCCTCCAACACCTCCCCCCTCCAATATGAAGGATTCCCATCGACAGAGTCCCTGATAGCTAGTCATCCAGGATTTCCTAGAACATTTCCAGTGACAGGAAGTTCACTATGTTCTTGGCTTTGCTTCTTACTAGCTGTGTGTTATAAGCAAGTCATTTCATGTTAGTAGACCTCAATTTCCTCCACTGTAAAATGAATGGTTACGACTAGATTATTTCTACAGTCTCTTCTGTCTCTAAATAATAATAGCTAGCTTGTATATAATGCTTTCAGTTTTGTTAAGTGCTTTACATATGTTATTTCAGTTGATTCTCACAACAATGCTGTCATGTAAGTGCTATTATTATGTCTATTTTTTAAATTGTTTTTTTTTTTTCAGTTGAATCTGATTCTTTGTGATCCCTCTTTAGATTCTCTTTGCAAAGATACTGGAGTGGTCTGCCATTTTCTTCTCCAGCTCATTTTACAAATGAGGAACCTGAGGCAAATAGGGTTAATCGACTTGCACAGGGTCACATAGCTAGCAAGTATCAGAGGCTGGATTTAAAGTTTGGTCTTCTTGAATGAAGACCTGGTGTTCTATCCATTGTACCATCTAGTTGCTCCATATTTATTTTACAGATAAGGAAACTGAGTCTGAGAGAGATTAAATCACATATCCAGAAAGCCATTTCAGATATCATTCAAACTCAGGTCTTGTTAATTTTAAGTCCAACAATCTATCCACTTTGTCACTGTATCTTTAATCTATGATTTCATAAAGTATTTTATTACATTGTTGGACAGCTCCAATATTTCGATGCTCTTCTTTACATAGAACCATATACTCCCCTATAAATTTCCCATTATGCACTTGAGCCTTTAGTTCTCCTCTATGCATCTACATAGTAATGTACCATAATTTGTTCAGCCATTTTTTGGAATTTATGGGCATCCCTTCAGTTCTTTGCTATAATAATGAAAAGAGCATAAATATTTTTGTACATATAGGTATTTTTTCTCTTTCTTTTGTCTCTTTGTGTGTATGGTCTAGACCTCCTAGTAGTATCCCTAGGTCAAAGACTTAATTGCTCCATTTAAGGTATTTATTTGGGGGGGGGGATTGGGGGCCTAATTCTATTTTGATTTCCAGAATAATTGGACCAATTCATGGCTTTACCAACATTGTATTTATGGGCTCATCTTCTTCTAGCCCTTTCAACAATTCTCCATTTTCTTTTCTTTTCTTTTTCTTTTTCTTTTCTTTTTTTTTTTTTTTTTTTTTTTGGTCATCATGAGCCCTCAATCTAATGGATATGAAGTAGAAAATTCAGAGTTGTTTAATTTGCTCATCTTTAACCATTAATGATTTTGAGCTTAAATTTCTTTTTTTTTTTTTTTTTGAGACATGATTGTTTGCATAGGATCATTAGATTTAGAAAAGGATTTAGAGGTCATCTGGCCCAGTTTCCTTTTTACTGAGAAGAAACTCAAGTTCATGGGGCAAAGGGACTTGCTCAGCATCACACAGGCACCAAATGGCAGAGCTAGGATTTGTAGTTTGATTCCCTGATTCCAATACTCTTTTGTGTGACTTACCCTCAAGGTCACACAGATAGTAGGTGGTTACAGACTTGGGGCAGGGCTTGTAGCTAGTGATCCCAAACCTCGATATGCTTTCCCATTGCCAAGTGCCCATTCCCCAAATCACGTCATGTAAGTATCTGCACTCCAGCTCCTGTTAAGGAGCATTTTGTTTGTATTGGATGCAAGTGGCTTATTTTCAGCAACCAGGGCAGCTGAAAATCATGCCTTTATCCCTTCCACCTCTGTCTTCAGATTTGGCTTGGAGACCAGGCTGTCGCTTCCCAGAGTGGTGCTATTCCTGGCCAAAGTCATTTGGGGGAGAAAGAGGGATTGTTCAAAGGAGCTCCCCCTCCTTCTGTTTCCTATTTATTCTGTTTGTAATGATACCACCTTGCCTTTTGCCTCCCCAGGGCTGCCTCTGCTTGCAGAGAATAGCACCAGGGAAGGGCTGTGAGGATGAGGTCATTGAATGGGGATCCAGCCTTCCTGGGCCAGATCTATCAAGGCTGAGACAGACCTTGGCTGGAAAGGTCAGGGTTTGTTTGGTCCTGTGATCTCCCCAAGGAGACTCTTCCTCAGGCTTCCAAAAGCACTTTGGCGGATACTAATTGAAGTGAGCCACGAGGACTAATTTTTTTTTTTTTTGCAATTTAGTGGATACAGAGCTTGCCTTTAAGGACCACTTTTCTGGATTGAAATTAAGAAGAAATTGAATAAGTTTGGGAGTGGGGGTGGGGAGGAGAGTGAAAAGTGTGGAGAGAGAGGAACTTAGATTAATAATAAGGATGTTAATGATAGCTAACATTTATATAGTTTTTACTATGTGCCAGGCATTGTGTTAAGTGCATTTTATTTTCACACCAACATACTGGGAGGCAGTGCTATTATTTTCCCTCATTTTATAGATGAGGAACTCAAGGCAGACATTTTTCAATTTAGACCAAATTTTCCCCATCATTTTTTAAAGTCTGGATGAGTAATAGATCAATGAATAAAGCCCTTACTTGTAGCATTTGCATATTCTCCTTGAAAATTTAGCCATCAGCTTAAGCTTGTTAGAACTGTCTCCAGTACACCCTTGGCATAGACTTCATGGCCTTTCAGGTCCCTTTCAGCTATAAAATCCATGGCTCTCTGATCATTTTCCACATCTTTAAAATGAGAGCTTTTCTAGGCTAGAATGATATTGCAGTTGTACCATATTTTGTAAATCTTTGTTTTAACTTTACCAACTGTGGGAGTCTAGGCATGTCACCTTGATCACAGTCCAAGCTTTACTTACCACCCTTTGTGAAATGGGCAATTCCTACTACTCAGGGTTCTTGTGAGAAAATCATTGTACTTGAAAATACTACATAAGTGACCAATCATTGAAGTCTTACAACTAGGAACAGCAGGGATAAATATTATGTCCTGAAATTGGGCTAAAAACTCCTTGTCACAAGTAGAGGGTAATAGAGAGTGGATTAGTTGGTAACACTTCGTGTAAAAAAAAACACCAATAGGTTTTCACATTACAGATGATCGTTGTTGAAGGAGACATCCCAAATATATATCAGGTAGTCATGTATATTTGCTTGAAAATAAAAAAAAAAGAAAGAAAGGGCATAAGCTACCAAGAGAGCTCATTCCCTATCTGGGATAGCTCTGATGAAGGAAGAAAACCTTAGACATCCTTAGTTCAACTCTTACATTCTTTTACAGAGAGACCCAGAGAGATTGAGACTTATTTCAGTTTGCACAAGTAGTGTGACATAGAACTGAGCCTTGAAACCAGGTCTCTTGACTTCAAATTCAACCATATAATATGGTTAAAGTTATCTATGACAATGTTAGTCTGTATACTTTAGAGTTTTTTGATGTTCCCTGAAAAATACAGAGGAGAATATGGTGCCCTTAGTATGTTCTGATCAATACAGAATACAGGAGGGTGGTTCTTTCCACTCATTAGGACCCTATTCTTCTGTTGTGTTAATTTCAAGCTCACAGGTCTTTATCACATTCATTAAAATGATCACAGTCCTATAATGTGTCAGTAGAAATGTGCTGTTGGTATGGCAGGATGAAAACATCTTATTGTCAAAAGATCTTTCCTTCTATTGATATTTTATTTTTATCCTTGTGTCCTTGGCACATAGCACCATGCTGCATACACATTAGGTAAATGATTAATAAAAACTTGGTGAATCAAATTGAATTGAATGTAAGAGAAAGTCCATTTTATAAATGGACAAGCAAGACATGAAAACTAATGTGATTTAGTGATGTAATACAATAATAACAATTAGTAGTAATAATATCTAGCATTTATATAGCATTTAGTATGTGCTGAGAATTATACTAAGATGGAGCAGGACTGAAATTGAAGATTATGATTTAGAGGTCAAATTTCAGTCCTATTGATTATTTCTTCTTTCTAGACCTCATTTTTTTCTGATTAAAAAAAGGGTTTTGGAGTCTCAAATGGCTTTTCCAAGAGTATAGGATTGTAAGTTTTAACTACTTTGTGCCCATCCCCTTGCTAAAACTCTGTATGACCTCTGGAATTCCAGCATTACTAATGTTTAAAAAAATAGGCTGCTGGGACCTGTGGGACTGGTATATGCCAGCAGTTTTTAAATGTGGTCCAGAGCATCTTGGGAATTAGTTTTTATTTCTAATATCTAAATATAAACCACAAAACCAAAAACTCTTTGGATAGATGCTCAATAATTTTTAATGGTATAAAAGGATATTGAGAAGAAAAGTTTGAGTAACACTGGCATATTCTATCTATCTATCGTCTATCATCTATCCATCCATCCATCTATGTATGTATGCATGTATGTGTGTATGTATCTATCCATCTATCATCTATCTACTAAAACGTAACACTTTGAATAGTCTGCAGGGAATTCAGAAGCACAGAGTTTCAGAATGGAAAAGAACCTTAGGCATCTCATAGACTCATTAATACCTGAACAGAAATCTCCTTTACAATAACTCCATAGAAGGGACCATCTCTTTTTGAAGACTTCTGGGGAAGGAGAACCCACACAAAGGTATTCTGTACATGCCAGATTTTAAATCAAGAAGATTTGGGTATGAAACCTACCAGCTGTGTAACTCTAGGCAAAGCTGCTAACTTTTTTTTGAGTCTTTTTAATCTGTCAAAGAATCATAAAAACACAAAGGACACCTACTTTATAGTCTTGTAGTAAGAACCAGATGACACCCTGTATGTCAAACATTGTGAAAATCTCAAGATCAGTGTAGATAGCTCATTCCCCTGGGACACTCCTGGCAAATAGGGGCTATTCTGAAAAACTGCAACAAATGGCAGCTAAAGAACTAAAAAGAAATGTAAGGAATCCATAAATAAAGGGAAAGTAGATATAGTATCTTGTAATGAACTTGCCTGTGTTTGGTAGTGAGAAAAAAGCATACTGAGAAGAATATATTGAAGAGGCTGATTCAGTCTGGGAAGGCCACTGTAGTTCCAATTCTCACAGTGCTAGGGCTTAAGCTTTTCCTACCTTGTGGCCATCATGGTGAGTGTGCTCCTCCCTTGCTTC
This sequence comes from Sminthopsis crassicaudata, assembly GCF_048593235.1. Taxonomy (NCBI): domain Eukaryota; kingdom Metazoa; phylum Chordata; class Mammalia; order Dasyuromorphia; family Dasyuridae; genus Sminthopsis; species Sminthopsis crassicaudata. The sequence continues at coordinate 704,991,880 of NC_133617.1, read as the reverse complement.
AGTGGGTTGCCAGTATATAATATAAAATGTAGACTCCTTGAGGAGCCAGGACTATTTCATTTTTGTTTGGAATAGTACCTGGCACATAGTAGGTGCTTAATAAATATTTATTAACTGATTAGAAATTTGAACCAGAAGTAGAAGGGTAAGTGATATAATGAAGATTGGGGTCAGCTTCAACTTAGAACTACCTATGTGAATTGTATCATGTGAATTCCTAATCTCCTGTCATCTGACATCTAGTTGCCATTTTTCCCCCCAAATTAAAAGCTTTCTTTGGTCCTATCAGCTCCCCTTGAGTGCTTCTTTTTCTATTCAAAGTCATATATTCCTCCATGGGTTGCCTTATAGGTTCCTGTTTTTCACTGGAGGAATACCTCAGACTTGGCTCCATTTCAGAGCTAAGATGATGAACATTCTGAGGACAATGGCAGATCCATCTTCCCCTGACTCAGGTTACAGTCTCCACTGACTTCCCCAGGGCACTGGCTTTGATGAGTCATCAGCGCAGGTATTCCTAGACCTTTGGAATTCCCCTAGTCCCTTAGTTATTTTATAGCAGAAAACATTTTAAACATACAATCAATACTATATATACCCACCAAGAGCTAATGGGAGGGTATTGCCTTAATACCTTTTCTCTTTTCTTTAATGGAACTTCAGGCTCTGTAGAGTCTCCTTTCTTAGCAGTTTTAGACAAAGCATCATGGAATTGTTGACTTAAAGGATAAATAAAGAAACTAAGGTCAAGAGAAGTCCTTTGCCCAGTGTGACACAGGTATTATTGGGAGAACTGAGGATTGGATCCAGTCTCTCTATTTTGTGATGTGGCTGAATGAAGACTTTAGCTGGAGAAGGAGGACCTTGGTCATAATCCCACTTCTGCTCTTCAACTAGCTTTGAATAATTTATTTTTCCTCCTGGGTCTCAGTTTCCTCATCTCTACAATAAGGGAATTATTCCAGGTGACCTCTAAGGTCATTTCCAGCTCTTCTACCACAGAATAGTCAGGAATTATATGAGAAAAATTAGGAAACACTTGCCACAAAAATAAAGTCAGGTTTAAATAATTGGAAAGACATTCAGTGCTCTTGGATAGGCCGAGCGAATATAATAAAGATGACAATACTCCCCAAACTAATCTATTTATTTAGTGCTATACCAATCATACTCCCAAGAAACTATTATAATGACCTAGAAAAAATAACAACAAAATTCATATGGAAGAATAAAAGGTCTAGAATTACAAGGGAACTAATGAAAAAAAAGTCAGAGGAAGGTGGTCTAAGTGTACCTGATCTAAAGCTATATTATATAGCAGCAGTCACCAAAACCATTTGGTATTGGCTAAGAAATAGACCGGTTGATCAGTGAAACAGATTAGATACAAAGGACAAAAAAGGGTACATCTATAGCAATCTAATCTTTGACAAACCCAAAGATACCAACATTAGGGATAAAAATTCATTATTTGGAAAAAAATTGTTGGGAAAACTGGAAATTAGTATGGCAGAAATTAGATATGGATCCACACTTAACACCATATACCAAGATAAGATCAAAATGGGTCCATGATTTAGGAATAAAGAATGAGATAATAAATAGATTAGAGGAACAGAGTATAGTCTACCTCTCAGACCTGTGGAGGAGGAAGGAATTTATGACCAGAGGAGAACTAGAGGTCATTATCGATCAGAAAAAAGAAGAAGATTTTGATTACATCAAACTAAAAAGTTTCTGTACAAACAAAACTAATGCAAACAAGATTAGAAGGGAAATAACAAATCGGGAAAATATTTTTAAAGGTCATTTCCAGCGCTAAACCACATCTAGGGCTTTGTCTGCAGTACTGTGCTAACCTGATGCAACGGTTTGTGGCTTTGTAGCCCAGTTTCCTTGCTCAATATGGGAAAGAAGAGGCAGAACAGGAAGATTTCTTGTTAAGCTAACTTAAAGAATGAATCTCAGCTACCTTGTTCTGAATTTCCAGATGTCAACTATTCTTAAAGGGCCATACATACAGTTCTTTTTAACTCCAGGAGATCCTTTGACTATTACTTTAATACACAGGTAACTAACTTGCATGGTATGTTAAAGTTTGTATACCACTTTACAGACATTATCTTATTTGATCCTCCCAAATTTCCTGGGAGGTACATGTTCAAACATTGACTACATGACTACCTCTTTAAATCATGGGCTCTCAGAGAGGTAAATGGATTTTATTTGCTTTTAAATTAAATTATTAAATTAAGTTGTTTAATTTAACATCTATTTCCTCTTTTTCTCACTCTGAAAAAGGAGAAAAAACCAAAGTTTCTCCCATATGCCTTCCTCCAATCATTTCATAATCAAATCCCAAAACTTCATTTTTCCTGAACATTTGTAGCATGAACAAATGGCATCATCAAGAAAAAGAAATTCCTACGTTAGCCATGTCTAAAAGTGTCTGGTTCATTCCGCCTTTTGAATCCATCACCCCTGTTAGCAGGTGGGCAGCTCACATTCATCACTAATCCTCTGCCCATGGATAAGAGTTCTTAAATCTGTGATTAGATTTTCCCAGTATCATAGAGGATTCTGGGCTTGAGTAAAGGTTTGAACCATATGACTTTGAAAGACTCTACCCAGATCAAAGTTTGACTTGTCCAAAAGTTACCCACCTAGTCAGTGCCAGATTTGGGATGAGAATTCAAGGCTCCTTGATTTCAAATTTAATGCTCTTTTCACAATGCTGTACTTCCTTTATTTAGAAAATAGTAAGAAATGAAAACACACATACAAGGAAAAAACCTCCAAAAAACAATCCTTCTTCCCAAATAGTCACACTCCATAATCAGATCCCAAACCTTCATTTTTGCCATTTTCCGTTAGCTCCCCTAAGTTTATCTAGAGGTATTTGACACAGCATATTAATTTTTAATATGCTAAATGGTGAGATGCACTGTAATCTAAATTGAATCTCAAAATGCCATTAGTTTTTCCTGCTGTTCTCTGTTGTTTATGCTCCCAAAAATAGGCTTGTTAATTTCACAGCTAAGGAGTGAGTTCATAGCAATGGGAGTACAGCCCAGTGATCAGGATAGGGTGCCTTGAAATGTTTGGCCCTCAGACAAGGACAATATCTACAAATTGCTTTTTAGACAGTCTATCTTCTGAAGTTCTCTGTTTGCAAAACACTTTACCCCTATTATTTCCTTGATCTCTACAAACAACTCTATGAGTTGGTACTTTTATTATCTCCATTTTGCAGTTGAGGAAAATGGGATTGAATGAGGTTAAATAATTTGCTTAGAATCATTTTGTTATTTGTTGTTTCTTCTTCATTCTCTAAGAGGACCAATCAGGACATCAGGAAGGCAATGTCATGATTTGCAAGTGAATTGGATTTAAGTGAAGCAGGGCTGCACCATCCGCCATCACTTTCTCTGCCAGAGACATCTGGGTCCAGTAGATCAGGATGACTACAGATGGCCCTGGATGCTGCAGAATCACTAGTAATAAATGTCTGAGAAAAAAATGTGAACCCAGAGCTTCAGGGCTGCACATTCCAGACTATTTACTATGCTATATTGTTTACTAGAGTTCTGAATTTGGACTTGCATACTTAGGTCCATTCTCAGAACAGAAATTCCAATGTCTATTGAAATTTCTTTGGGGGAAGGAGAGTAGAAATATTAAAATAAAATCTTAAGGGGATTCTTCAGTTTCTCTTTCTGGTCCTCTCCTATAGTAATTACTTGCCAGAAGCTCATATTTCTACACTTCTTTTTTTATTGATTTTATAATTATAATTTTTTTGATAGTACATATGCATGGGTAATTTTTTTTACAACATTATCCCTTATATTCACTTTTCCAAAATTTCCCCTCCCTCCCTCTACTCCCTTCCCTAGATGACAGGCAATTCCATATATATTAAATGCCTACACTTCTTTTAAAGTTTATAAAGTACTAGTCTCAAAAAATCCTTCAAGATAAGGGCTACAGAAAGTATTTTCCTCATTTTATAGATGAGGAAGGTGAGGTTCAGAGAGTGTTCTATGTTGTCTACACTGAAGAGAGGGGACAGTATCACATCCAGTATTTCAAATTTATGTCTCCTTGGTTGATGTTCAGGTCTTATTTTCATCACATAATTTTATTCATTGATTAATATATTTACTGACATGAGTGAAGAATCATTTATTAAGCCCTGACTATATGTAATACACTGTGCTAAGTGCTGGAAATATAAAGCTAAAAGATGAACACTGCTGCTCACAAAGTGTTCTCATTGAGAGATACAACACACATAAGAGAGTGTAGCAGCAGTGCAACTGGAAAGGGCTAGCTATGCTGAGAGGACAAAAGTGGGGTGGAAGTTGAGACCTTGGGGCCCTTAAACGTTAATCAAAATTTAACATAATATACTATGTTTTATGCTTTAGTCAGACAGAGTTCAGGGATGGATATTTCTCAAGGCCTGAATACCAGATCTCTTTAAACCAACCTCATTTGAAATTTGCTAGCAAATAAAAATAAAAATAACTTAACACTATGCTCCTGCTGCTTAGAGAGATGAGAGAAGCTCTTGCTGGAATGTAGCCTCATCCCTCCTCATCAAACCATGTCTTTCAATTATGTGGCATAATGGATAGAGTCAGAAACATCTGGGCTTGACTTCCACCTCCTTATGAGATCCAAGACAAATCATTCAAATCCTCTGAACATCAGTTTTTTCATTTATAAAATGGAAATAGTAATGATATCAAAAATGACATTTATTTCCACCTGTACCTATATATACATAAATATACATATATATCATGCATATATGTATATATATATATAAAATATAAACATATATGATACAAACTCCTATATTTGTATCTATGTCTATACTTATTACTTACATCTATCCATATCTTTATATCTGTCCTTTATCTCTAAGCTCTACCTATACCTCTTTTCTTAGGTCTGTATCTGTCTAAGCCCATGTCTATGTCTTAGCTATGTCTAAGTATATGTCTATGTCTAAGCCTGTGCCTTTATGTCACTCTATTTGCCTCAGTTTCCTCATTTGTAAAATGAGCTGGAGAAGGGAATGGAAACTGCACCAGTATATTTGCCAAAAATAATACCCCCCAAAGGGATCATGAACACAAGTGAAATAACTGAATAATAACAACCCTTTTCCTAGCATGAACTTAGCCTGGTCCCTTCCTACCTTTCAATGTGCTTATATCTCCCTCCTCTCTGAGTACTCTCTACAATCTAGCAATTCCAACCTCTTTGTTATTCCTCCCACACTACCCTTCATTTTCCTAACTGCAGCCTTTTCCCTGGCAGTCTTCCATGCTTGGAATTCTCCCCCTCCTTATTTCTGCCCCTTAGCTTGACTTCCTTCAGATCTCAGCTAAAATCTCTCTTTGCAAGAAGCTTTTCCCCATCCCAGTACCTTCCCTCTGAGATTATCTTCAATTTATTCTGTCTCTATCTTGTACAAAGTTGTTTGCAGTTTACCACCCTTCATTAGACTGTGAGCTCCTTGAAGACAGCAATATATTTGCCTTTCTTGGTATCCTCCATCTTTAGCACAGTGCCTGATGCATTGGAGGAGCTTGGGAAATGTTTATTGAATTGACTTCCAGGACAGTTTTGTGAAGGGAAATATCCGTGTGTATGATCAGAGGAGGTTTGTTTGCAGCCCCTTTCTTCTTTTATGTGCTGATGAGATAGAAGAGACAATTTCCCTCTGTCCTCATCTACTTCTGCTTGGAAAGGCCTTTTGGTTAGTGGTAAAGAAGGTTCAAATTCGGATTTCATTTGAATCGCTCTCTGCTTACTGTTAAATCTTCCTCCTGGCCTCTTTGGGTTTCTCATTTGGGGTCTGAATGCTCAGATCTAATCAGTCTCTGATTGTTTTGTTGTTGTGGAAACCATTTGGCAGGTTACTTTCCTGGGGGTGGGACCAGCAGAACACACAAATATTTTTGTTCCGTTCAGCTGTTATTTCTGAGAAAACAGTGGTAGGCGGGAATACTCTTTGCAGAAAGAGGGCTAGCTCGAGGCCCTGGGAAGTGGGAACAATGGCAGACTTGAAACCAGGAGTGGCTTCTCAGCCTGGGTAGGCTACTGGCTCACCTGTGTGGCTCCGGGCCAGTCTTAGGGCCCCGGACTCTACATTTATGAAGATCAGCTACATCTGCCAGCCTTCCAGGGATATTAGGAGATGAAGTGAACCTTTATAATGATAGCTGCTCCCATTTTGGTACACATTTCATGTATACATTTTTATACAGATTATGTCACAACCACCCTGTGAGGTAAATGCTATTATTAATTCGCTGTATTATAGATGAAAAAAGGAAGGTTAAATAACTTGCCCAGGGTATTCTGAACAAAATATTCATAAGTGAGTGCCTGCCCACAGGAAAGGAGTAGAAATATATTTATCAAGTCATAATTGGTAGATAAAACTGAGACTGTCAGAGATTCCAGCTAGAGAAATACAATCCTGATAGTGAGTTTTCAGGCAGAGGTAGGGGAATCTTTTGAAGAAGTGTGAAAAGTTTTTTTTTAATAACTTCTCTCCCCCATGGACTTCCCCTATTGAGAAGACTATTATTGATCCGTAGATGAGGTTAAATCTCCTTTCCAAAGCCTTTCCAATGCCAAAGTGGCATTCTTTCCCAGGCTATTAAATAAGTCTATTAAAGCTTTATGTTGTGTTAAGACTTCTTGGGAAACCCTTTACATAAACACTGACTTGGACAAAGCTAGAGGTAACCTCTTATCAAGCCTGTAGAAGACAGAAGACTGAGGATAGACTGTACTCTTGATAGAAGGTCTTAAAAGATCAGAAAACTCAGGCAAATAGAATGGTATTAAATTTTATCAGGAGAACTAGAATGCCTAATAGCCTATGGCAAAATCCAGTTCTTAGTGGCAGAGAGTTTTCTTTTTCATGAGACTCAGAAGTATTCTAGTTTACTTACCCCTTGCCCAAAGTTGTCTAGTCTCTTAACAACACACAGATCTAAGTTGCAACCCAGAAGGGAAAATACATTGGCTTTGGGGTCTAAGGACCTGGTTTCAAATCTCACTTCTGATATTTATTAACTTTATAATTCCCTGGCTTCCGTATATTTATCTGTAAAATGTGAGGGGTGGATTCTATGACCTCTGAATACTCTGAATACCTCTGAGTCCAGCTCTAGATATATAATTTCTTTCTTTCTTTTGCTGAGTCAATTAGAGTCAAGTGACTTGCCCAGGGTCATGCAGCTAGGAAGTGGTAAGTGTCTGAGACCAGATTTGAACTCGGGTCCTCCTGGCTTCAGGGGTAGAAATCTATCCACTGCACTACCTAGATGCTCCTTAAATATATAATTTCTAAGGAGAACCCAGGTCTCCGATTTCTCAGTTCAGTGGTGTCTTCACCATATACTTCACCTCTCACTGGATGATCCTTGGTCATCCCTTGCCTTTATTTGGGATTGGGAATCACAGGCACTAGTTAATGTCTTAAGGAATTTTCATCTTTCCATATTACTTCAATCAGATTCACTTTTTTTAATTTGTTCACAGGATTGCCGGGCACTGCTCCAGACCTAGAAAAAAGAAAGCAGATTTTTGGGCAAAACTTTATACCTCCAAAGAAGCCAAAAACGTTCTTACAGCTAGTTTGGGAAGCGCTACAGGACGTGACTCTTATTATCCTGGAAATTGCAGCCATCATCTCTCTGGGACTTTCATTTTATCATCCTCCTGGAGAGGGGAATGAAGGTAAGGGTGGATTGTTGTTGTTGTTGTTGTTGTTGTTGTTGTTGTTGTTGTTGTTGTTGTTAGCAGCACCGGGTTTTCCTTCACCTCTATCTGCTGAGAATCATCGGATCACAGTCTCAGAACTTAGAGGGATTCTTAAGAGACCATGAAGTCCAAATCCATGATTTTAATGAGGAAGAAACTCAGTCTCGGAGACAAATGATTTCCCCAGATTCATTAAATAAATCAACAGTAGTCCAGGCTTCCAAATAACAATGAAAGAAACAAGCATTTATTAAGTGCCTATTATATATTGGGCACTGTGCTAAGCATTTCACAAATATTATCTCATTTGATTCTCATGAATATCTTTGAAAGTAGGGATTATTATGATATTACAGTTGATGAAATTGACTTACTTGGGGCCATATGCCTAGTAAATGTGTGAATCAGATTAGAACTTAATTTTCCTCATTCCAGACTCAGAACTTTATCCACTGGTCCACCTGGTTACCTCTAATACATTTATTGCGCCCTAGTACAGAGTTTCCAAAACTTAGATTGGTCTTCTTCTTATACTTGTGGTCAGCTCCAACTCAGTTTGCCTTCAGAAACTCTGACCAGAGTATGAAGTTTGGGTCAGAGTGCCACAATCTGGAGAGTGCCCCAGAACACTCTCTTCTGGTAGGCTCTCCCCAGCTCTGTGACTGCTGCCTAGGTGAGTTCCTTTATGCCCCAGTCTGTCTCCTTCAGGTGCAAAAATTCCAAGTTACTGAGAAATAGTCTGGTAAAATCCTAATTGCCTAAACCATCTGCAAAGGAGTCAACTCTGCAGTATTTATATAAGTGACTACCTGTTGGCTATTGTACCTCCCACACAGAAGGGCACTACATACTTTTTCTTTTACAGTTATAACATTCTATGGTTCATTAATTTCTTCACTGTATCTTATATTCCTAAGAATCTTTCTGTTGGCTGGCTCTGGCTAACTCCTTTTTCTCTCTCTTTCCTTCTCCTCTTATCTCCTTTTTTCTGTCTCTTTTAACTGGACATCATATATTTTTAAAAAGTAATAATAGCTTTTTATTTTTCAAAACAACTGCAAAGACAGTTTTCAACTTGTGTTCCAGTTTTTCTCTCTCCATCCTCATTTCCCATCTTCCATGGACATCTAGAAATCCAATATCCATTAAACATGTGTAATTCTTCTAAACATTTCCACATTTATCATGTTGCACAAAAAAAATCAGATGTCTCAAAACAAATGAGACGAAAAAACAAGCAAGTAAATAATTACAAAAAGTAAATGATCCACATTTAGTCTTCATAATTCTCTCTCTGGATACAGATAGCTCTTTCCATCACAAGCCAATTGGAAATGCTTTGAATCTCCTCATTGTTGAAAAGAACCAAGTCTATCCCAGTTGATCATCACATAATCTTGTTTCTATGTACAATGTTTTCTTGGTTCTATTCACCTCATTTCAGCATCATTTCATATAAGTCTTTCCAGGCTTTTCTGAAATCAACTTGCTCATTGTTTTTTACAGAACAATAATATTTCATTACATTCATATGCCATAACTTAGTCAGCCATTCTCCAACTGACATCCTCTTAGTTTCCAGTCTGGAAAACGTGTTACTGAAATTGAGCAGTTTTAAAAATTTTCTTCATGAAATTAAAGATTTTTACAACAGGAATAGACCACAGCAATTATCTAAATGAAGTAATATTTGTAAAGCCTACATAGCAATGGAGACAGAGACATTGTGGGATGCTAACCTTCCCCAAAGATCCCTAATGATACCTTGGACTGAGGGGACTCAAACAAAAAAGGCTTTAGAATAATGGAGATAAAAAAAAATACAACTAAAGCATCATTCCCATATAGATTGATTGTTGAAGTGTTGGTCCCCAAGTATAGGGAATAAGGAAGATTTAGAAGTAGAACTACAAAGACAGAAAGCCAGGCCAGTGACAAAATGACCATCACTTTCTGGAAGCTAAGGGAGACAGCAATAGGAAGCAGTAGTAGGAGCAGTAACTCGTGATCCCCAGAGAGAACATGGCGGTGGGAGGCAAGACATAAAACACTCAGTGATGTCCAGAGGGATCTGGAGAGAGCATCTCTATTGGGAACAAATTCTGGCTCCCCTCTCTTAGCAGCTTTGCCAAGGCAGTGTTGTAAGTCACCAACACTGCTGAACTCTTTCTGGGGTGGGTGCTTGCTCATTGATAGAGGTGGCTGCATTCCACAGGTGTGTTTTATTCTTTATATCTGAATTCCCAGAACTTTGTACAATGACAAGGACATCGATTGGTTTATTTCCATGCATCTGTGAATTCCATGGTGAAAGTTCTGTTTGCTTCCACTAATTTGCAAATAAAACTGTTTATGTTTCAAGCCTAATAATCTTATGTGCTTGAAAGGGGATCTGGTGACCACCTTTGGGGGTAGGGCATGTGTCACATTCTGCAGTACCAGGATCATTTGGATGAGTGCAGTGAGCCTGGGAATTGAGAGATCCCTTACACATGCCAGATTCTTCCTATCTGAAGGGATTCTTTGCTACAAGGGGTGCATTATTGAATTAAATTTATTGATTAGAATTTCATGTTTCTTGAAATTATTTTAAATCATGGTAGAATGTGTTGGCTTTTGGTTGTCTTTAAATGCAGCTTTAAATGCAATTAAATGAAGTGGCATTTTACTTTTGCGTGGTCCTCAATTGATTTTCCCCAGGAATCATAGGCACTCAATAAAGAAAATGTTTCCTATCCAGTCTTTTATTTTTTTCTCTCTGCCCAGGAGATCACACCTCATATGCAGAATCCATTATACTGACCTCTGTTCTCAAGAAGCAACAGCTTAACTTTTCATTTTTTCCTCTGCATTATCTCAAATATGGATGAGCATTCTTCTGTCAAAGTCTGAGAACCACATTGTGAATGGTTCCCATCACTACATAGAACCATGGATGCTCTAAAAATTAGCAGTGGGTTAAATTCATTAGGATCAAGCTCATCAGGAACTTTCCCTTTCTTTTTCTTTGTAAGTTGGGTTGACTCTCTCTGTGTTTGGCTGTGCAGACTTGCTAATGGCAGTGTGGGGATAGCCTACATGTCCCTAATCTATTATTATTAACCCTTTATCTTTATGTACAAAGGAAATGTGTTATGAGCCTAAAGACAATTAATTGGGGATCAGGGTTTTTTTTTTTTTTTTGATGAATCTTTGGAATCAAAAGAACCTTTGGCTGGACAGTTTGTCAGTTTGAAGTGGGAGTGAGATGGACATCTGGCCATAATACCTGGAGTGTGGCTTTCAAGTGTTCTGAATCATGTTGCAATTATGGTAGTACAAAACTAGAAGTTTAAGATTTTTATGAAGCAATTAATATATGTAGAATTATGTTTTGTGCTAGAGAGATTAAAAGTTTCTGTAAAATAGTCCCTTCTCCCATGGATTTCCTGGTCTTTGTGGGATAAAACAGCAATGCATATAGCTACAATATATAGTACTTCATGAGAACAGTGACTAGAGAGATACCCTTATTCTGGAGTCTCCTCAACCTCAACCAGGCCAAAATGGAACTTGACATTGTCCCTTCTCATCCTACCTCTTTTCTTCTAGTCATCTCTATTCCTCACCTCAGAAACATCCTCAATTCTTCCTTCTCCCTCATTCTGTGCTAGATCCAATCAGTCAACAAGCTTTTTTAAAGTTTGCCTTCACGGTATTTCTCACATCCATCTTCTTTTCATCCTTTACATGGTCACACCCCTAGGTGAGGTACCCATTGCCTCTTCCTTGACTTTTTGTATTTGTCTCTTCATTAGACTCCTGGTTTCCAATCTTTCTCCATCGTAGTCCGTCTTCCAGAGAGCTGTCATCTCAGTCTTCTGAAAGCCCATGTCTGATAATATCATACTGCTGCCCAGGAGCCTCTTTACTGCTTTTATGATAAAACCGATTCTTCCACTTTTCATCTAAAGCCCTTCACCATCTGACTTAAAGTGCCCCTCCAGGCATCTCTCCTCTCCATAGCTTCTCCTGTCTTGCCAAACTGGCCAACTTGTTTCCACACTCAACAGTCCTTTATTTACCTCCACAGGCTGACCTCATGTCTTTCCTCTACTTCTTAGAACCCTGGAGGACTGGAATTGGTTTTTATTCTGCTATATAACTCCAGCTCCAAGTCTTGCACTTTGCAAAGTAATGAACTTAATAAATGAATGTTGTATTGTATTACATTGGTATTTATGACTTTTATGTATATAGCTCTCTAAGCTCAACAGAATGTTTTACAGATGTAATTTCATTTAATCCTCACAAATCGGTGATCAAAATATGGCTTTTTCTTTTACAAATGAGGAAATGAAGGCCGAGAGATATTCACTGACTTAGCCAGTGACATAAAGCTGGTTTAAGGTCAGATTCAAATTTAGATCTTCCCAATTCCAAGAACTATACTCTGACTGTGCCATTTCATTGTATTATACTGTGTCATATTGGACTAGAAAAAAAGAGTTGTCACTTTCTGAAAGTGGTGGAATTCCCATTGAACTTCAGGCAATAATCATTTATGTAGTACTTACCATGTATCAGGTATTGGGCTAAGTTATTTTACTAGACATTTATAGTATATTAATCATATTTCATATTGTATATCTTTAAAAGATGGCTGAGATTTTAATAGGTAAAGAAATGATGGGAGGGCATTTTAGTCAGCAAAAGCTGTTTAAGCAAAGGCAAAGAGAAAATAGCAATTTATCCTCAGTGCCTTTCCATCTCCCCCTCTGTGCCCCCCTTATCTTCTGCTATAGTCAACCTTTCTATCACACAATCATTCTTCCCTCAAGTTGTCCAAAGCTCTTGACCTTTCCTTTTTCCACCCAGACCTTTTTGCACTGTCTCATATTTCTAGGCCCTGCTGATCTGAAAAATTAATTCCAGCTAAGGTGTTAATGCCTGTTAATGACTCAATATCTTTACTGTACTTTGCCTATTAACAGGTTCATTTCAGTAGATATTTTCTGAAAGTGTGGATGATATTTTTTTCCCCTGAAGTCAAGTCATAACTATGGCTGGGGTTGAGTTCTTTGTAAGTTAACTGCAAAGTTAATGTTCCTCTACCCTTCAGCCCATGGGACTCATATAAATTGAGAGGAATTAAACTAGATGATACCTACTAGGTATCCTTTCCTACTTGAGCACTCTATATTCTAAGATCCTTTTAGTTTCTGACATTCTAAGTTCTAAAGTTCCTTCTAGCTATAATATTCTATGATTTTAAAACTTGCTCTGCCTTTCAAACTTACACAGACTTGTATCATGTTATTATGCTACATAACCTTTGCTCACCCTAGCCTTTCCATTCTCCGTACTGTTCCCAGAACTGGTATATCTATTTCTGCATCCCGCCTTTGCTTATACAAAAAATCCCAACCACTCCCAAATCTTAAAAAAACTCTTCCCTTTGGGGGCAAACCTTTCCCTTCCTTAACTCAAGTCCCACTTCCTCAAAGAAGCCTTTCCATATCATCCCAGTTGCTGGGGGTCTCCTTATTCTTTGAAGAATAGCATTTACTTTCTAGACCACTGATTTAGCATTAATAGCTTGGCGTTAAGCTAAGTTTTATATGTTTAAGTCTTACAAAGAATTTACAGCTTCACTTTAGGCAACTTAAGCAAAGCAGAGATTCCAGCTTATAACTTTCTGGAGCCCCTAAAGGACCTGAGCCCACAATTGGGCTCAACAAATATTTATTAATTGATGGAAACCATCACTCTGTAACTGAAAGAGCTGTCCAAATCAGGGGATGAGACAAAATGATTTCTAAAGTCCCTCCTGATTTTGAGATTCTATAATGATTTTGTAGGTAAGGTGCAGCCATTTAAATTTCTTCCAAGATTTTCAAGTATTCCTGCGATGTGTTGTCTTATAGACAGGAAGTATTCTAGGCTTGTGAATTCTAGTCAGTTCTAGAGAACTGAAATTAAGTTCTTTTATTCCCATTAAGAATACCATTAAAATTTTATCATTTGGATAAAAATATTACCCAAATTTGTCCCACAGCTCTTTGCCTTACTAAATAGAGTAGCCTAAATAAAATTTAACCTATTTTCCTGATAACTGTCATCATCATGAACATCAATTACTATACAGAGCAATAGTAAAATGGTGCTCTCAGTAGCTATTGATGTATGTGGAATAACTCCCCTCTAGCCTCAATGGCCCCAGAGTTTTTTCTAATTTATGTCTCTTCTTTTCTACTGTCAAGATGCTGTCACCTATCACTCTTCTAGGAGTTTCTTTTCCACACAGTTCATAGCTTCTAATGTTCTATCCATGATAACTTAGAGAAAAGCTCAGGGTTGCCAAAAAGCCTCTAGAAAAGCATGACTGAAACAGTCTTAGCAGGTAAGATGCTGAATTTGGAATCAAGAAAAACTGGGTTATAATCTAATCTAATCTTACTAGCTATATGACCATAACAGTATGGTCATATATGGTCAACCATAGGAATTGATTTCATTCAATCTCATTCTTATCTTTAAAATGGAGATAATTGCTATACTACTTTTCTTTAAGGGTTATTATTTTATTTAAATAAGTTAAGATATATAAATTATTTGGCAAACTTTAAAACAGTGTTTCTTTGATTTATTCAGAATACTTGTTTTCTTAAGAATGCTTTGATAACTTTCTCTCAAACCACCTATCCATCCCCTCCAACATATGTGTGTGTGAGGGGGCTTCCTTTGTAATCCTTTCTATTTTATTTTACTTATTTAAGAACATCATTCTGAAAAAGGTCCAGAGGCTCCACCAGAGGGGTCGTTACACAAAAATGGTTAAAAGCCTCTCAATAAAACATCATACTGACGGCAGTAGTTACTATCACCACCCTTATTGCTATTGGATTCACCAGGTTTGACTTGATGGCTGCTCAGCTGGTAGCTTTCTGATTAAAGTTTGCAGACTCAGTGGTCACTTTTTCCTTCTCGGGGCACAGTCATTGTTTATTTTGGGGCTCAGGGTTTTTTCTGGCTGCTTGAAAGTCGGCTGGTCAGATCCATTGATTGTTGCTAGCTTATAAGAAGGCTAATGCCTTCCAAAGCTCTCTGTGGCTTCCAAAGTGCTTGCTGCAACAACTGTGGGAAGTCAGCAGGCTAAGTATTATTTCTTGTCACCATTTTGTACCAATGAGGAGACTCAGCGTTCAAGAGATTAGGTGACTCATTGAATTTCACATAGCTGGTAAGTGGAAACATCTGGACTTGCATCTAAGGCTGACCCTCTGGTCCAATGTTTTTTCTATTATATTGTATTCTTTTCCCCTGTATTTTTGCCTGTATGTTTCTGATTGTTTCTTCCAGTCTCTGTGTCTTTCTGTTTCTGCCTCTCTTTTTGAAGGGGTTCTTCAAATTATACCCCCCTTACAATATATATATATATATATATATATATATATATATATATATATGTGTGTGTGTGTGTGTGCGCACATATATATACATATATATATATATATTATATATATACTCATGCACATAGATATATAGGAAGTCCTCCTATCATGATGTTTTCTCCCTATCCCTAAGTTAGTGCTCAAGGGCACTTCAACTTTCCTCCCTTCAGTTAGTTTATATTTATTTTATACAAACACACACACACACACACACACACACACACACACACATATATATATGTATGTATATATACTGAGTGTCCCAAAAGTCTTAATATAATTTAAAAGGTTTTTTTTGAAGGGGGGAATGGAATTGGGAAGGGAATAGTATTAAACTATTAAAGCTTAAAATTGCTCTAAGACTTTTGGAATATATTGTTTGTATTTGCTTATCTCGACAGCTATTTTTCCCTCTTGTGGAATGGAAACTTTTTGACTGTTTCCTTTTTGTCCTGTAACCCCAGGATATGGCACAGTACTTTGTTGAGTTGAGAGGACAGCGATGAGACCATCGCTGAAATGTTGGCCCTTTTGGGTAACTAAGATGGCTTTATCATTTATAATAGATGGAGAACTAGTTGAGGACCTTAAAGTTCATCTCCTTCATTGTACAAATGGAGAAACTGTGACACAGAGTGGTCAAATGATTTGTCAAATAATTTGCACAACCAGTAAGTGTCAGAGGCCAGATTTGCTCAGATTTTCTTTACTTCAGACCCAATGCTCTAATCACTGTTCTACCTTCCTATCCCTTTTACTACACTATCTTGATTCTCAAAATAATCATTTTTTTCCCAACAGAAAAAAAGGTATTTAGCTTTGAACCACAGACAAGTGCACACCATCAGCAGTGAAATGCATAAAGTTGTGAAGTTTTTTGTGGATGTGAGGGTATTGGTTATTTTGATCAAAAAAAGTGAACCCCTAAAAGCTGCCTCTCAGCTCCCTGAGAACCACTGAAATTTCTTCTAACTCCATAAAAAATCCTCAGCAAATGTTTTCTTTTTAAGAGTACATTGCTAAGAACTAAAGGCCAAGGAGTTCTCTTTCAGTGCTGGGACCTATTAGTGCACAATCCCAATTCACCTGAAGGTTTTAGCGGATGGCAGTTTTTCAGATGCTATCTGTCGTTTCCCCCATTATACACACACACAAAGTGCCTTGGAGGCTAGCCTGGAATTAAACACTCGGTGGTGGCCAATATAATTCTGCCACCTCAAAGAAATCAGCATTTCAAATCTGTCAGCTAGACACTGAATGCAAAATGAATTCCAGGAAATTCTGCACAAGAAATAACACAGGCTCAGTTGGTGAAAGCAGAAAGTGCCTATTTATAATGCCACACAGCTCTTGGTCTTTGAGGTCTGTTCTGAAGGAATTGTGGGATGCCTTTGCTTCAAGTAAATCCAGGAGCTGGATGTAATCGTGGCTACACACATTCATCACTACCATTGATGATGATGGGGGTAATGATAATAATAGCCATCATCCCATTTTGTATCTGCAGTAATGATCAGAATTCACATTTCTGAAGCACTCTAACTTTTATATTTCACTTCCTTGGTTATCACCTGTGAAGATGGTTGATATATTACTATTCTTGTAGGACAATTAGACAGAGAAATGGATGGGACACTAGACTTGATGTCAAGTTTGAATCCTTCCTCAAATACTTCCAAATCTTGTCACATTGGGTGAATTACTTCTCTCAGCCTCAGTTTCATAATTCGTAGAATGGGGTTAGCTAGGTGATACACTGAATAGACTGCTGGATCTGGAATCAGGAAGACCTGAGTTCAAATTCAGCCTCAGATACTTGCTAGCTGGGTCACCCTGGGCAAGTCACTTAATTCTGTTTGCCTCAGTTTCCTCATTTCTAAAATGAACTGGAGAAAGGAATGGCAAACCATTTTAGTATGTTTCCCAAGAAAACTCCAAGTTGTTATTATTATCACCATTATTTTATAATTATGTAATTATAATTAATTATTACAATGTTCAAGGCATTCAGGGTTTTGAGATGACATATCCAAAGTCATACAGGGCATACATAGTCCAAACACTACCAGCATCAAAAACTGTACCAAAATCTACAAACAGCAAATTCTATATTCTGGCTGCAACAAGGTATAGTTTGGGTAGGCAGGATAGTGTTGAGATAACTTGTAGTTTAAAGAGATAAAGTCATACAACATGCTTATGGTGGAGCTGGAACTAGAACCTGGACCATGAGAAGCAAGCAGTAAACAAAAAATACAGAGAAATAACTGATGAAGGAGGGTCCTAAGAGATTGGCTTTTAGCTACCATATTTAAATAGCAGAAGGAATATATAGAGCCGGTCTGGAACATACTCCCTGTACATTATTCTCCATCTTCCACTTCTGAGCTTTTGTCCAGAAAGGCTCACTCCACCCAGGAGGCCCTGCCCCATTGCCTTTGCTGCTTGGAACCCTCAGCTTCCTTCCAAACTCAGCTCCATGCCCATTCTTGCATGAAGCCCTTCCTGACTCCCCTCTTTGAGTGCACCGTGCTCTCTCAACATGGATTACTTCATATACTTTTTTCCTGCTTATCACGGCACATAGCATACAAGCATCCTGGGAGAAAGCTTTTGTTTTTTGTTTTTGTTTTTGTCTTTGAACTTTCTTTGCCTCTTGTTCTGTTCAGTTTCTTGTAGACTGGTATTGCTAGTCCTTCAGCATAAATGGAATATGTTCAGCACAGTGCAAGGTATTTAATAATACCTAGAGAATGGAATATATTCAGCCTCCATGATGGTTCCAAGGAGATTAAAAATTTAGTCCAATCTATGTTTGAGTGATCTGGCCAACTTTATGACTATACTTGCATATAGCTTCAGCTCAATGACATAACATATGCACAGGTACATACACATATATATTTGTATACATACATATACACATGCACACACTAAACAATCTGCACAAGTATTTAATACACACATGCATATGCAGTATGTATTCATATGTATACACATGTGCACACATACACACTAAGGTACACATTCATACATGTGATGATATGAACACATGTGTGTATGTGTGTTTATGTATGTATGTAGTGACTACCTGCTGTATCCTCAGTACTGTGGGCAGAGTCAGACACAGAGAAAGACAGAAACAGAGAGATGCTGAAGTGGAGGGGTGGGAAGGAAGAGGGAAGAGAGAGATAGGGCAGGGGGAGGAGAGGGAGAGGAAGAAGAAGAGTGGAGTAGAAATTGTGATAAAATAGCTAATATTTCTGTGGCATTTTAAGGCTTGCAACATGTTACACTTGTTATTGCATTGGATTCTCAGAACAATCCTGAGAGTTGGGTATTGTCATTATCCCTATTTTACAGATAAGAAAACTGAGGCAGAAAGTTTTACATGAGTTGCCAGAGTCACATAGCCAGTAAGTATATGATATGAGGCTTGAATTCAGATTTTCCTGGCTTCAAGGTCAGTACTCTATATAGTACCTCACCTAAATGTCTTGTTTAAAATAAAATAATCTGAATAACTGGCATTATTATTAATAATAGTTATTATAAATAGTGTTTAAGATTTGTAAAGCAACTTATATATGTTATCCTAGCAATTTGATACTAGCAATAACTCTATGAATTGTTATTGTTATCTACATTTTAGAGGTGAAAAAAAAACTGAGCAATGACAGTCAAGTGACTTGTTCAGAGTCATATAGTTAAAATGTGTTTTAAGTAGGAGAGAAAAGAGTTATTGCTTCCCTTTATACTTTGATTAAAAAATGCATGTGTAGGGGCAGTCAGGTGGTATAATGGAAGAGCACTGGCTCTGGAATAATGAGGATCTGAGTTCAAATCCAGCCTCAGACACTTACTAGTTCTATGGTCCTGGGGAATTCGCTTTATACCGATCTCCTACAAAAAAATGCACGTGATTGTTTTAACTCTAATTCAGAGCAAGTCTCTACTGTTCAACTTTTGCCTTCCTACTGTCTATGGAATCTTCAGAACACCATACTTTGGCTTCTGAGTATCTCCTATATGTGAAACACATATGTGAGACACAAAGGGTTAAATGCTTTCTAATGCATAGCAGATATTAGATTGAAAAGAGGGCCTGTGGGTTGGCCTCTGAATTTAGGTATTAGTTATATGCAGGGGTCATTGAAACTTTTTGAAGAGAGGAACTCTCTAGAGATTGATTTTTAGCATAAAGGAGCAGTCCTCTAAGCCTGAATTGTAGAGGGCAAAGAGGCTACTGGATAAGTGGTACAAAAGGAGCTAGGGATGGAGTTACCACAAGAGGAGAAGTGTCATGGAAAAAACATAGTGTCAAGAAAACTGAGGATTGGAAAAAGTTCCAAGGAATCGATTGTACAAACACTTGTTAAAGACCAACAAATTCTCTTTATTAACACATATGGCAATTCCTTTGTAACCTAGCTAGTTTTGGGGACTTGTGGTTGAAAAAATTCGCCCCTTCTGGACAATCTGGTGATGAGCCTCTTCAAAGATTAGGCTGGTCCTTAGACAGGAGATACGTAAGTTATCATTAGGCTTGGGATCTATATTCTTTCATCTTGATGGGGACTAGTCAGAGATAATAGAATAATAAGGCAATAGATCTAAACATGCAAGACACCATGTGAGATCATGATGTGAATCCAAATCTAGTTTCTGCTTCTATGGTCCCTACTCTCAAGGAATCTCTGTCAGATAGAACTGAATATTGAGAAGAAGGGGGAGTGGGGATGAAATCATTAACGAATGAGGTGATGGCATTTGGTTTTGGTGAGAATAGAAGTCAGATTTTGGATAGAAGAAAAAAAGAATTCAGATGGAGAGAAAATAGAAGTAGATTGTATGGATTGGGTATCTCATTTGAGGTAGTTCCACCCAAACAGGATAAGAAAGAATAATGGGCATTGAAATTAGGTAGTTTTCCAAAGAAAAGGAAAACCTATAAATGCCTAGGGGCATTGTAGTGAACTGAAAGGAACACTGAGATGAAGGTTCTCAGGAGCAAAAATTTAAGACTAGAATGAATCTTAGAGCCTATCAGACTCAACCCTCCTCCCCATTTTACAGATGAGGAAACTGAGTTCCAGGAGAGCTAAATGAATTGCCCAAGGTTACATGGCCAGTAAGTGTCTAAAGTAGGATTTGAACTCAGGTCCTCCAAGTCTAACATCATATCCCCTCTGCTTTTGTGGGAGATTTGGGAAGTGGGGAGTTGAGGGGGAGGTCTAGTTGTAGCTTTACCATTAATTAGCTCTGTGATCTTGGATAAGTTATTTGACCTCACGGGCCTTCAGCTTCATCAACTGTAAACAGTTTTAAGGATACAAGCCTCTGGTTTCTTCAAAAACAGTTGGAGCAATTATGCCATGGCCTTTGAGCTTTAACAAGTGAGAATTTCATTCATCCATTAAAGAATGTTTTTTTGAATGCCTACATTAAGCTGGAAAAGGAAATGGCAAACTACTCCAGTGTCTTTGCCAAGAAAACTTGAAATGGAAGCACGAAGAGTTGGACATGATAGAAATAACTCTACAACAACATTGAGTTCTGACTCAACAACAACATTGAGTCCTGACCCAACAGCAACAATTATACTGAGTCCTGACACCACCACCACCACCACAACAAGTCCTGACTCAACAGCAGCAACATCACTGAATCCTGACTCAATTTTGAGAACTAATTCAACAGCAACAACAGCAATCAAGTCTTGACACAACAACAACATTGAATCCTGACTCAACAGCAACAACATCAGATCCTGACTCAACAGCAACAACTATACTGAATCCTGACACAACAACAACATTGAGTCTTGACTCAACAACATTGGGTCCTAACTCAACAGCAACAACATTGAATCCTGATTCAATAACAACAACACCACCAAGTCCTGATTCAACAACAACACCAAGTTCTGCCTCAACAACAACACTGAGTTCTAACTCAACAACAACAACAACAACGACACTGAGTCCTGATTTAGCAATAACAACAATGAATCATTGCTCTCATCACTTTGCAATTTAATTGTGGAAAGATCCATATAGACATGTGGAATACTTGGAGAACAGACCTCGAGAGAAGCATCATGGTACAGGATGCAAAGATTTTGGAACTGGATGAACTAGACTCAAATTACAAATTGACCTTTGTGACCTTAGGCCTCAGTTTCTTCATCTGTAAAATAAGTAGATTGGACTAGATACAGCTCCAAATATATCTTCTTGTGATGTTTAAAATAATACATAAACATGGGGAAAATGATATAAGGTAAAAGTGGATGTGTAAGTGCTCCTATTCACAGAAAAATTCAGATCCACAAATTTGTGATTATTTCCATGTGTCTCAGACCTGTGCTAAACACTTTAAGGGAGTCAGGGTAATCCAGTATCCTATAATGCATGATCAGAGAATTTACCAAACATTTTAGCATTTGAAGGATCTGTGATTTTTTACTAACTTTATGGCAATTCCTTTGTAACCTAGCTAGTTTTGGGGACTTGTGGTTGAAAAATACACCCTTTATGGACAATCTGGTGATGAGCCTCTTCAAAGATTAGGCTGGTCCTTAGACAGGAGACACATAAGTTATCAGTAGGCTTGGGATCTATATTCTTTCATCTTGATGGGGACCAGTCAGAGATAATAGAATAATAAGGTAGTAGCCTAGAGTTAGAAAGACATTTAAAGGATTTCTGGTCTAATGTCCTAATTTTAAAAATAATACTGAACCCAAGAGAATTGAAATGACTGATGCAAATGATAGAGATAGAATTCAAACTCAGGTTTTTTGAACTCCAAATACATTATTTTTTTTCCTTTACTACCTTGCTGCTTTTTTGGTACTGTCTTTGAGAACATAAGGGAGGGTCACCTCCCTGCAAGAATCAGATTTTGGAAAGAATTTCAAGAGAGGCCCTAACATATTTTAGGAGAAATCTGGTATCATTCTCAGGACTGGTCATTCCTTCAGTTTCTCCAGTTTGATTTCATAAGGCAGCATGTGATGAATTGCCACAGTAGCAGAGACAATAAAGGCTGCAGCAGCTTACCGAGGAATCGGCTGCTCCATCAGATATGCCCTGACTATCTCCTGCTCACAGGCTGTTGCCTGGAATTCAGAGAAGTAGGAGATGTAGCTCATGCCCTTAAGGGCCTTCCTGCCTAACTGAGGAGACCAGCACTGCACACACCACAAGATAGCACCACCAGTCGTATCTAATGCACGCTAAATGAATGGTTCTGACAGCAAGTTATCAGAGGCTCACACTTACACGGGAATGTAGGAGCCAGCCAACTCGCGTGTGAACAAAAATCCCGTCCATGCCATACCTGGCAAGCAGTCATCAAGCTTTTGCTTGAGGCCTCCTTCTACTGATGTAGAACCTGCCAGCTCCTCAGGCAGCTTGTTACCTTCTTGTGTAATTATAATTATTAGGACATTTTTCCTTATCTAAGATCTAAATTTACCTCTTTGAGTTGTCCCTTGCTCTGCCCACAGGGACCACTTAGAAAAAGTCTGTCCTTCATCTAGGTAATGGACTTTTAAATATTTGAAGCCAGCCAGCAGATTCCCCCAAGCCTTCTCTTTCATGGACTGAACATCTCTAATTCCTTCAAGTGATTTTTATAAGGCAGCTTGCAGGTGCATGGCTAGAGTACTGGGGCTGAAGTCTGGAAGATCTGAGTCCACATGTAGCTTCAGACACTTAACTAGTTGTTTCACTTCACCTCTGCCTACCTCAGTTTCCCCATCTATAAATGGAAGTAATAATAGCCCTTCCCTTCCAAGGCTTGTTGTGAGAATAAAATGAAATAACATTTCAAATCTTAAAGCATTATATAGATGCTTCTTATTATAATGATGATGGATTTTTACCATCATGGCCAACCTCCTCCGAGTTTATTGATACTTTTCCTAAAATCTAGATCCCATTACTTCCTACTTGAAGTTTTTCTCGAGCCCTCTAAGTGCCCTCGCTCCCTATCTAGAATTTATTTAGTTTTTACTCTGTATACAGCCAGTCTTTACATTCTTATATGGACACAGTGTCTGTCTGATAGAAAGCAAGTTCTTCAGAGCAGGATCATATCATTTTTTTTTTAGTCTTTGAATTTCTAACACCTGGCACATTGTCTGGCACATGGTATGTGCTTAATAAATGCTCTTCTTCCTTTCTTTCCTCCTCTTCCTCTTTGTCCTTCTTTTCTTCTCCTCTTTTCCTTCTTTTCTTCCTCCTCCTCCTCTTTGTCCTCTTCCTCCTCCTCTTTCTTCTCCTCCTTTTCCTTTTTTTTTCCTTCTGAGGCTAGGGTTAAGTGACTTGCCCAGAGTCACACAGCTAGGAAGTGTTAAGTGTCTGAGACCAGATTTGAACTTGGTCCTCCTGAATTCAGGGCTGGTGCTCTATCCACTGCGCCACCTAGCCGCCCCTCCTCCTTTTCCTTTTAGCCTCATAGCAACATGCAAGGTAAGTGTTTTATCATTCCCATTTTATGGACAATGAGACGGAGGGAGAAAAAGGTTAAGAGAAAAAAGGCCAAAAAAGCAAATGAGTATCTGAAACTAGATTTGAACTCAGATTTTCCTGGCTTCAAGTCCAGTACTCTGTTGATTGTACCACCTAGCTGCTTTCCTGTTAATTATCTCCAGATTTGATAAGCAATGCCATCTCTGCCTTTATTCAAATCGTGACAAATGATGTAAAAGTTTTGCTCCTGTAGTATTGTCCCGATCTATATGTAGATATGGCAGATAATTGATGTATATTCCAATTAGATTGTAAGTTCATTGAGCATTTTATTGATGAAGAAGCTAAGATACAGACTTGGACAAGATTAGCCAGTTAATAAGCTCCTATCATGTACTCAACAATTGACTAGTGTTCTAGCTGGAATGACTGTGGTCTAGGGATTTTTTGGTTACATATTTTCCCCACCACTCTGGCTTCTGCTTATCAAATTGTATCCATATCATAATTCCCATCTCTGCTTGGATCTATCTTCCTTTTCTAACCCTCATTAATAATTGATTATATAATACTATATACTATCTCAAGTCCTATTTCATGTACATTATTCTTATTTCCTCAATTATATTATAATTCCCTTTGTTCAGGGATTATGAGTTATTTGTTATATAGCATAGGGCAAACTTGTCTCACTTTCAAATGGGCCTATGAGCACATTTATTTCTTCCAACAATATGAATTTTAGCCCATCTGAGTCTGGCTATGCTTTGTGATAAGGGTAGTAAAAGAATACATAGAATACTGGACCTGACTTCAAATCTAATCTCAGATAGTTTTTAGCTGTGTGACTGTGGGCACTTCAACTCTGTCGGCCTCCTCTGTAAAATGGGGATAATAATAGCATCTATGTTCTGATATTATAAAAAACAAATGACGTTTATAAAGTACTTAGCAAATTTTAAAGTGCTATGTAAATGCTATTTTTATTCTTATTCTTATCAACGCTAGCTAAATTAGCCATTTAAGTGGTAGAATAGAACAGAATTTCTGACCCCTTTATACTCACAATTTTTTTTTTGTGACCTTGGGTATATAGGTATATAAAATAGGTATATAAATAAAATACTTACTGATAGGAAATCAATATATTTTGACCCCCACATTGTTACAAAACTTAATTTGAGATCTTAAACCAGTTTAAGAAGCTGAGAGCAGTAGAGCAGTGGAGTTGAGCATCAAGAAAATTTGAGTTTATATCTCACCTCAAACTTTTACTAGCTATGTGAGATTGGGCAAGTTGTTAATCTCTCTGTGTCTCAGTTTCCTTACCTGTAAAATAGGAATAATAATATCACTTCTCCTTCAGGATATTGATGATGATGATGATGATGATGATGATGATCCAGGGATTCTCATGAGCTCTTCAATCTTTCTGAATATGAAGAGGATGCCAATAGAGTAGATGGGTCTTTCATTGGCTCACCACTCAATAACTCCGTCTTCTTTTTGTTCATTCATTTCTTTGATGACATCTTATATACCTCCTCACCTCCATAATTATTTGTTTATAATTTTGTAGCTGGCTCACATGCTTACCATAGGCCTTTGTATTGCTCTTTGGGTGACCGTCAAGTTTGACATCAACTGACTCTTCCAAAACACTTTTTAAAAGGTTTATAGAAAGCACATTTCTCACAGTGATTCTGTGAGATCAGTGGTACAAGAACTGTCATCCCCATTTTCAGGTGAGAGACTAAAGTTCAAATAACTTACCACAAAGCTAGAAACTGATCCAGGATTCAAACCCATGTCAACTGACTCTATCTTCGGTGCTTTTTCTACTAACTCATGCTGTCCACTGAACCTGGAAATTTAGGAAATAAAGGAAAGAGAATCAGCATCTCCTCTTCTGGTGAAGGATAAAGAAAGGACAATTCTTATGAATCTCATGAAGATGGGGATGGTTCGGCCAAAATGGTCTTCTTCTTATTCCTTATACATGACCCTCTATCTCCAATCTCCAAGCCTTTGCATTGGCAATCTTCTATGCCTGAATATATTCTCCTTTCTCTACATTCCTTGAAAACTCAGCTCAAAAACTGCCTTCTTGAAATTATTCCTTATGTCTCTAGTTACCAATCAAGCCACAAACATCTATGAAGTACCTATTGTGTGCCAGACATTGTATTAATGCCTCCTACCATGCAAAAAATTCCATCAGATATGTTGTATATTCTTTTATATGCACATTTTGTTTCCCCACTAGAGAATGTTAGTCTCCCAAGGGCAGTTCAGTAAAGTTTACCTATGCTTTTGCCTTCCCAGTGCTTAGCTCAGGGCGTGGCACAGAGAAAGCATTTAATAAATGCTCATTGATTGATTTGAGTTGGTGGATAAACGAATGGTTTAGATATTGTAATTTGTCCTATACTGTACATTGTCATCTTGTCCCCTATGGTCACTAGTCTGCACTATGTAGACCAATAAATCATTAACACAAATAAACTCCTCTTTTCATCTCCTATCCCTTTCCCCTAATCTCGTTTGGAAACCATGACTTTGAATATCAAAATGAAAGTGTCTCCAGTCTGCTTGGGAGCTTCAACCCCAGCTGAGATCCATTGCTATGGAACAAGCCTTCGGGTGGGTGTCTTTAGGTTTAGAATTCATTTTAGAGCTTCCCTATAGATGACAGGTAGAGTTGGATTCATTTAAAAAATTAAAATATTGCAGTAGGCGGGATGAGATTTTCCCTGAGAACTTTGGAGGGGGCGTCCAATGGCACAAGGTGTTCCACTTTTTAAAATAGCAGCCTGGAGGTGGGGTGAGGCACAGAAGAGGCTAGGTTGGCAGTATACTCCATCGAAAGAAGTCAGGACACATACAGATGTTCAGAGTCTTCCTATTTTAGACCTTTTTCTGATAATACTGTCTGATTGGTAATTACTGCATTTAGCTCAGGACTGAATGAATTCCTCTCAAAATTATTGGTCTAATCAGAGCACAGCCCTATAAAGACCCTTTATAGCCTCCCTGCCAATGCTCTGTGGGAAGGCTGAGTTGTCATTCGTTGCCTTGGTGTATATTACTATGCAGATTTTTTTTCCTTCTCAATTCCCTGAGGTGACTAACTATTCATCCCTTGAGTATTCCCCAATTATACTTATTGTTTTCTATTGGAGAACATAGGAGCTAGGGTGCCAGAGGAAACCCAATAGTGGGGAATGCTCTATCACTCTAGGGTGCCCATCTTTCCATGTGGTGATATGCAAGGAGATTTTCCTAATTTATTTCCCCAGTTTCCCAATATGGAATCATACTATTAGAGATCCATTCCTCTGCCCACTGAAGACTTCTTGGATTTAGGACCAGAGATTTAAAGTTGAAAGGGATCCAAGAAGTCATCCCATCCAAACCTCTCATTTTACAAGCAAGGAAACTGAGACAGGAGAAAGATTAAGTAACATGCTTAAAGCCACATATTAAGCAGCTGACAGAGGATTTGAATTCAGTTCTTCCTGACTCAAAGTGTGGTGCTCAATCCAAGCCATGAAAAGAACATGAAAAGATAATCCAAATCAGCAAGGGCAGAGATTTATGGTTTCAGATGGTGGCTATTAAAGCATATTTAATTTCTCTTCGTTAAGCAGCAGTGATCTATTTTTTTTTCGTTCTAAAAAAAGAGAGCTGAATGTTATGTGTTTTGTCCATCACTATTCCTCCATCTGGTGGTTTTGCTTACTTGTTTCTAAGGAAAAATACTAAGATGTTGTTGGGAAGTGATTGTTATGTTGTCAAAACAAATGCAAAATGTAGCCATAAGATACATGGGATGTATCAAAAAAAAAGCTTCAGGGCAAGCTCCTCTGGCTTCATAATTTATTTTATCAGAGCCAGCCTTGGATGTAGAACTTTCTTTCCTTGATGTTCCACCTGCATTTTATTAGTGTAGGAATCATTCAAGAAAAGTCATTAGGTGACATGAAAAATCAGAGGCTTGTTCATGCATATTCACTCTCCTCAGTTAGGGTGAATGAAGTAAGTTGATTGTTTTTGCTTTTCTTCATGCTTACCTTTCCTCCTGACATCCTAGGTAGTCAAACATCCTGGGACCCTATAGTGCTTCGGGAAAATCCCATTCAAGAACCCTCCACTTCTTCCCTCCCAGATACTGATTTCTCTAAGTAGTTTTCTGACCCTTTTCCTTATCTTCTTCAGACTTATTAGCTATATTTCTTGGGCCAAGTCACCTTCCTCAGCTGAACCTCTGTTTTCACATCTTTAAAATGGAGGTATAGTAATACTTCACTGAATTATACTGAGCCTCAAATGAGATGAGACATGGAAAGGGCTTTGCTTTGTAAGTATCAGCTTTATTTTTCATCAAGATCATCACCACATTTAGTGTTGTTATACAGGCTATTATTATCCAGGTATGCATTGTCCCAAGTAGTACTCCAGGACAATTTCTTTCTTCTTTCAACAAGGGTATTCCCGTAGAGTCTTCTTCCTTTTTTTAAAAAAAAAAAAAAAAAACTTTCAATAAAAGATAATAGACTAATCATTTACTCTTCCCAGAGCAATTTGTAGTTTTTAGTAAGAGCTATATTCCTGTAACATTTTGACTTGAGAGAGTGACTTAGTCCTGAATGTTTGGATTTTCATACAATGTAGCAAACCCAGTAGAGGACTTTGTTATAGCAACACAAACTGTCAGAACTGAAAGGGATGCTAACCATTACCTAGTCTAACCTTCTTTTATTGAAGAAGTTCAAATTGGAAATACAACTTTATTCAATGCCACGAGCCTATTGCTCACATGATAGAACCTGTATTTGTAATCCCCTCCACCTTTTTATCCTTTCCCACTTCCATTTATAAATTAGGAAATTCTTTTTTTTACTGCTGGAAAAGTCACCCTCATCTCCCTTTCCTTTCTACTTGTCTCTAGCCTCCATTCTGCTGTCCATGGTGCTAGCCCTGTTTCTTCCCCCCACCCCCTCCACCCCCTTCTCTTTCCTTTATCACACCCTTGGGATTCTGATACAAGATTTCCTACGACAGAGAAGGTGGAGGTTTCAAGAATACACAATTACCTTATTTTGCTCATTAAAAAGTTCTTTTTATAATTGGCCTTCAGAGGAAATGAGAGGCAGCCAGATGTTATGGAAAAAGTACCAGTTTCAGAGATCACCCAGAATTCTAGCCCTAAATCTCCTACAAACACATTGTGTGAGCTTGGGCAATCTTCTCTTCCCTGGATCTCACTGTCTTCCTATGGCTAATGGTAAGAACTAGAGCAAGAGTTGTTTGAAGTATAGAAACCCATTCTTGAGAGAATCTAGACTTTCCTGTTCAATAATAATAGCTAGCATTTAAATTTGCTTTAAATTTGCAAAGCATTTTGAATATTTCTTAATTGACCCTCAATACCCTCTGAAGTAGGTGGTGTTATTATTCCTGTTTTACTGATAGAGAAAGTAAAGTTGAGGGAATTTTAGGGACTTGTCTATTGTCATACAAATCTGTAGTAAGTGTCTAAAGCAGGATTATATTCATGTCTTCCTGATTTCAATACCAACACTGTCTGATGTGCCTACAGGCATTGTAATGATCCCAAAGTATCTTTTGAGTCACTGGCGAAAGTTAAAATGATTTCAGTTGTGCTTAAGTCATTTTTCAGTTGTTTCTGATTCTTTGTGACTCCATTTGAGTTTCTTTTCTTTTTGCAAAGATACTAAAGTGGTTTGCCATTTCCTTCTGCCATTCATTTTATAGATGAGGAACTTGAGGCAAAGAGGGTTAAATGACTTGGCCATGCTCAGTGTTACACAGCTAGTAAATGTCTGAGATCAATTTTGTACTCAGAAAGAAGAGTCTTCCTGGCTCCAAGCCTACTCCTTCTTTGTTACACTACCAATTTCCCCAAGTTTTGCTCAATCTTAAGTAAATTGTAATTAAAATTCTTTAAAACTTGGTAAACCATGCATATGTTTAGCTTTCTGCCTCAGCCTTTTTGAAAGCAATATTGGTTTTTTTTTTTTTTTTTTTGGCACCAACAGGAAATGAGAAACATGGTAAAGCAATATTTGTAATTCTGTAATGTTGAATTCATAGCTGTGATCTTTGGAAAGGGAGCCAGGAAAGCAACTTGGTTCTCCAACAGATGTTTATTCGCTGTATTTATCATCTTATCTTCAACATACACAATTCAGCATTTCTCACTTGCCTCCTGTGGACAAGACCTTGTGGTAGATACTATGAGAAAGACAAAGGCAAATGAGATGAGCTAATTGTTCTTGAGGAGTGTTTTTAGATTGATGGGGAGAAAACTAGTTCATCCAAAGAATATAAGTAAATGCCATTAGACAGACATAATATTGTAGAAGTTTAGGTGAAGAAGACATATGCACATTAGGGAAGCTTTTGAGTTATGTTTTGACTAAGATAATGTAATAGTTGCCATTTATATAGTATATTAAGATTTGCATATGTTATTTCCTTTGAGTCTCACAACTATCTTATGAGAGACTTACTAGTATTGTGTACTTATTTTGCAGATGAGGAAACTGAGGTAGAGAGGTTAAGTGAGTGGCACATAGTCATAACATAATAATGTCAGAGACTGTATGTGAGCCAAGTCTTCCTAATTTTAAGTCCAACACTACATTTACCAAGTTAGGAAAGAAATAAACAGAAATGAGAGGGGAAGACATGCTAAGTGGAGGAAGCAGCATGTGAAGAAAGACATGGAAGCTGAAAAAACCCAGAATATATCAAGTTATAGGCCAAGAGCATGTAAGGGACTATGCTAGGTACTCTTGGGGATACAAAGATGAATTAAACCATCTCTCGCATAAATAGAAGAGAGATACGTCTATATAGGCAAGTCATTGAAATATTCTGGCTTTGGTTTTCCTATCTGTAAAAGGACGATACAAGACAGGATTCATGACCTCTACAGTTTAAATCTAGGATTTAGACTTCTTCTAAATCTAGGATCCTATTAATTATCAGGTTGACAGCATGGTACAAAAATTCCCCTGGCCATGATAGGAATCATGGATTCTCAGACTTGTAAGGGATATAATATACCCTATCCCATACCTGAACAAGCATCTTCTTTACAACAGCCTAAGAAGGAATCTATTAGTCTTCCCTTGGACCTCTAGTGAGGGAGAACCCACTCCATGACCCTTTTGGACAATTCTAACCAGATTTTCCTTACATCAAACTGAAGTCATCTTCTTCTCACTTTGCACCCATTGCTCTTAGATTTGCATAAGTCCTTCCTAAACCTTTGATGTTAAAACTGTGATGTAGTCTAAGTAGAGTACATGGTGACTGTCACCTCCTTCATTATTCTTTTAAGTCAGTCTAAGAGCATATTTTTTTGAATTATGTCTCACTACAGACTCATTGATTTTGCAAATTGTATAGCTCCTAGACCTTTTCCCCTTAAATTGTTGTTTAGTCACATTTTCCCCATTCTTTACTTGTGGACTTATCCAATGAATTTCTCAAATTCAAGCATAAGAATACATGTTTTCCAATACTTCAGTCTTACCTTATTAGCTTTGGTACTTTTTTTCTAGCACTGGAAGGAATTTAAGAATTCCTTGAAAGACCAAACACATTTTCCTACCAAATGATGCTCATGGTCTTTTTAAGTGTTAGCCTTGTGGGATTTTGGACCTTGATTCTCTCTCTAATGTATTCTATTTTCTCTCAGCTGTATTTAGCCTCAGATCTAGTAATGTGTACCCTCTCTACCAGGGGTTCTCAAACTACGGACGGCGGGCCAGATGCGGCTGCTGAGGACATTTATGCAGCCCGCTGGGTTATGGCAAATGGGCTGAGGGGCGGAGACAGAGTGTGAGCTTTTGTTTTTACTATAATTCGGCCCTCCCACAGTCTGAAGGACAGTGAACTGGCCCCCTATTTAAAAAGTTGGAGGATAACTACTCTATACCGTCATACAAGTTACTGATAATAGAGCTAAGGATCTAGTGGTCTTCAACTAGAGATTTGTCTTTATATTGATGTTAATAACCACTCTTTGGGTCAGGAATATCATGTCATGCTAAATTCCTCTTAGGACATTCTCATCCATTTTACAGGGTTATCAGGAAAGACTTTTTCATACGCATTGCAGGGATTCAGATATCCTTGTTCTTCAACATCATCATCAATTGCCCACCTTTTAACTGTTGGAAAAGAAAACTATGCCAATTTGCTAGGTTAGCTTATGACAAACCAATGTTGTCTCTTAATGACCATTGCTTCCAGAATGTTTATAAATGTTTATAAACATTCCCTCTAATTATACATTCTTGAATTTTCCTAGGACTTAAATTCCAGTTCTGCAGGCTTTATTTTGAAGAATCTATTTTATTACTCTTTTTGAAAACTTAACTATGCTAATCTTAATTTTAGAGTAAATGGATATTTTCTATGATAGAGTCAACAGTGGGTAGTTTTTGGTGGAGGAAGCAATATACAACATTGTTGCCAGTACGGCTGACTCCATGTCATATATACAACAATAAAACATATTTGGACAAGTCCATTTACCTCATAGTTTGTGATGTTTAAACAGCTGGCTCAAATCACAGAAAGGACTGATGCAGAAAAGCTGCTAAACTGGTCAGGAAATAAGAAAAGAAACCTATTGAAAACTTATATAATGGCCTTTGAACAAAGTATGACTCGTCTGGCCAGGTGTCAGTCAGTGAGTCAGTAAACAAGCAATTATTAAACATTAACTATACTCCAGACTCTATTCTAAGTTCTAGAGATACAAAGAAAGGTAAAAAACCTAGTCTCTGCCCTCAAGGATCTCACATTCTAATGGGTGGAGCCAAGATGCAATAATTATGTACATATAATATATGTGTAGATGGAAGGCAGTCTTAGAAGGAAGATGTATGAGAAGGTAATTTTAAAATAAGATGTGTACATTATTTCCAAACATTTATTTGGTACTTTTCCTGTTATCATCATTTATTCATGGGTTGCCAGAGCTGAAAGGAGCCTAAGGAATTACCCTCTCTAGCCCCTTTCATTCTATAAGAGGAGAAGTGATTGCTGGCTGCCCTGCAGGTGTGTTTTCTAATGCTTTGGTCAGTCTAATTTTAGATTTTGTCATTCATAGAGAGTTCAACATTGATCTTGCAGACAATTGTAAAGCCTTATACTATTCTTTGCCAGAAAATTTTCTCTAGTTCTCAGCTTTGATTTCTCCTACTTTGTATGCTACTACTTCTCATTATAGCCTGCCTGCTCACCATAAATCATTCTTCTTTCTTTCTTGGGGCAAAATTGGGCCCCTGGTCCCTCAACCATAACTCCTTTGGGGAATGTTTTTGAGGGGATAATTTGTACTTTTGTGCTTCTATCCTCCTGTGCTTAAAAGCTTAATTGCCCTTCTGAGTCAGGCATCTGTGGTTAAGAAAGTTTTCCTAAACTGTTCCCCTGAATAATTGGAAGGAACACTTACTTGGCAAATAAATAGCATCTCCTTGAACTGTCGAAGGTGAGCAGCCCTTAAGACAAAAGCATGATGGGAAGAACATGGACTGGAAGTGAGAAAAGATGGAGTTTTAATTCCAACTTGTTGCTAGTTTTGTGACTTTTGATGGGCCTATAGGATTTTAGAGCTGGAAATGACCTTAAAGGTAATCTATCTAAAGGTAATCATCTATCAAGTGAGAGATGAAAACACTTCTGGAAAGTACTCTCAAATTCTACCTTGGACATTTACTAGCTGTGTTACCTTTTTTAATCTTTGTGAGCCCCAGTCTCCTCATTTATGAGATCCCTTTTTAGAATTAAAGAGAATAGCAGCATAATCTAATGAAAAGGATTCTGTACTTGGTATTTATTACCCATGTAATCTTGAGCAAATCACTTAACTTCTCTGGATCTTAAACACAAAATGAAGAGGTTGAAATGGAGGATTTCTAAGATACTTTCCATTTCTAATCCTTTCCTCCCCATCATGCTAAGAAACTGATGAATATATCAGGTGAGCAATTTTCTCAAGGTCTCCCTATTATAAACAATAAATTAATTTTGGGGGGCACTTAGTTTTCTCATCTGTGAAATAGGAAGGAATAATCTAGCCTTTCCTGTTGTCCAGGGTTATTATCAGAGGAAGATATAATAAAAGATGTGAAATTGTTCAAAAAAGTTACAGTCTTATGTGTATGGTAGGTATAATTAAAAAGTAGTGCTTTCTTAGCTTTTACTATTGGTGGTTAACCTTTGAGAAAGCAAGATTCTTTTTGGTAGGCTGGTCAGTTTGGGTCACAATTATTTAAGTTATTTTTGTCTTGTTTTGGTGAACTAACTTACATTTGTTGACTTGCTTTCTCCTTCTTATTTGATTTTGCTTATGGTTCTTCTTCCCTTCTTCCATATAGGGTGTGCCACAGCCCAGGCTGGGGCAGAAGATGAAGGAGAGGCAGAAGCTGGCTGGATTGAAGGGGCCGCCATACTTCTCTCAGTTATCTGTGTTGTTCTTGTCACTGCCTTTAATGACTGGAGCAAGGAGAAGCAGTTCCGGGGTCTGCAGAGCCGAATTGAACAGGAGCAGAAGTTTACCGTGGTCCGGGGAGCCCAGGTGATCCAGATTCCAGTGGCAGAAATCGTGGTTGGTGACATTGCCCAGGTAAAATACGGTAAGTTTCCCAGCTCCCCCCTGCAACCACCATAACCTCAGAATCTCTATTATCTTCCACTCTTTCATAGTTTTTGTGCTTGCCTTAAGAGATTAGGTGATGTGGGGTGGGCCAGCCTGGGCATCCAGGTCAAGCCTTGGTGAGGCAAAGAGAACAATATCAGTGTTTGATTATTCCAGTATGGACATGAAGGCCAGTGAGCCCAAAGGTAGGTCTTATCCTATGGGGAAAGGATAGGAAAGAAGAGCCAAGGTTCAAGACTAAGCAATGGGTTGGAAAGACAATCATTGGAAATCTGGCAAAAAATCTAGACTGTCATTTATTGAAACCTAGGAGAAAACATTAGAGGCCATTTAATATATTTTACAGATGGAAAACTAGAAGCCCATGGAGATTGAGTGATTTGCCTCTAATTGCAGTAATACATTGTTGTTGTTCAGTCACTTCAGTTGAATCTAACTCTTTTTGACCTCATTTTGGGCCTTTCTTGGCAAACATACATTTTGCCATTTCCTTCTCCAGCTCATTTTTACAGATAAGGAAACTGAACCAAATAGAGTTAAGTAACTTTCCCAGGGTCATATAGCTAGTAAGCATCTGAGGCTGGATTTGAACTCAAGTCCTCTTGACTTCATGGCTGATTCTCTATCCACTGCACCACCTAGATTAGTAACTATCCATAAGTAATAGCCCATTTAATAATTATAGATTAAATAACTGAGATTATAATCCAGATCCTCACACACATAATCTAACACTCCCTTTAAAGTTTTATTCATGTGCCACTTTTCCCCTGAAGTTCTTCCTTGATTCCCTTTGACTATAACAACCCTTGCCACTTAAACACTTTTTTCTCCTGCATCTCTCATTTCATTCTTCCTCAGTTTATAAAAGTTTTCAGAATTTTTAAAAATCTTGGCGTTGTAGTATATATTATTCTTCTAGCTCTAGTTCCTTCACTCTCTATCAGTTCATGTATATTTTTCCCTGTTTTTGCTATTTACCTCCAGAGAGAACAGATGAATTCTGAATGCAGTTTGATACATACTTTTAAATTTTTATTTTTGTTTTATTTTATTTGTGTTTTCTTTTTCAATAGCCTAATATGGAAATGTATGTTGCATGACTTAAAAATAATAATCTATTTTCTCCTCATTTCTTATACTGCAATGATAGTCTATCATATTTATATACTACAACTTTTTCAGCCATTCCTTAATTGTTGAGCATCTCTTTACTTTCCATTTTGCTGTCATCAGAAAAAGAGCTGATGTAAATATTTTTGCACATATAGTCTCTTTTCCTATTTCTTTGATCATTTTTGGGTATAGGCTTAGCAGTGGTATATTTTGGTTAAAGGACATATGTTTTTTAGTTCCTTTTTTAGACATAATTCCTAATTGCTTTCCAAAATTTTTGTCCCCATTTATAGGTCCATCAATAGTACATCTGTGGTGCCTGTTTTCCCACAGTCCCTCCAGCACTTATCTTTTTCCTTTTTTATCATCTTTTCCAATTTGAGACAGTTCTCAAGGGAAGGAACCCAGGATATCTATAGTCATGTTAAAAAAAAAAGTGCTCTAAATCACTACTAATTAGAGAAATGCAAATTAAAACAATTCCTCCCCTTTTCTAAGTCAGATACTCCTAGGAATATCAGTAATAATAGGCAATTTAGTTAGCTCTTTAAAGTTTTTAATCATTTAACATATATGCTCGTATATTTTCATATAATATGTTATCTTGTTTCATGATATAGCATTTAAACTAGGAACAATATTTGGTAAGGTTGTAGGAGAGAAAGATCTAAAGGCAGAGGGAAAAGTTTGGTTAGAGATAGCCACAGAATTTTAGATTTGGAAGAGATTTTATTAACAATTTATTTCTAGTCTAGGGGTGGGGAATGTCTAACTTCTGGACTGTATGAGGCCTGTGAAGTCTTTTGCATAATTAACCACAAGTGATGAGCTGAAGCCTAGGTAAAACATTCTCCTGCTGTTTTAGTTCTATAAGTTGAAGATTTTGTATAGCCTGTGAATCATGTTCTATTGGCAGAGAAAAAACCTCCTCACCCCTGTTCTAGTCCAATAGCACTACAAAAGGAATCCTTCTTTGTATATTTTACCTAATTTTCCAGCCTCTTGAACCAGGTTCATTGATGAAGATATATAAGTCTAGGACTTATTTCTTCAGAATAGAAATGTCAGGTAATTAATGAGTATCATTAAGTGCTCACTAGTTGCCAGACTGCAAATAAGTAAAAATTCAAATAAAAAGCAAGAACCATGACTGTTTCTCAAGGAGCTTACATTCTAATGGAAGAGCTGATATATAAAGATCTAGATACATGTAGAAAATACACAGGATAAATGAAGGTATTATGAAAATGGGAAGTTCATTAGCATGTATAAATATTAGTTAACATTATTGTCATTATTATTCTAATGGGGAGACATTCAAAATACAAGGTAATTAAAATGCATTTAAAGTAGAAGTCACTTTACAGGGGGAATAAATAGCAGTGAGGGGGACTGGAAAGACCTCTTGCAGATGGTGCATTAGCTGAGTCTTGAAGGAAATCAGGTAGTCTGTGGGATGAAGGTGAGGGAGGAGAACATTCCAGGTATGGGACAGCTAGTCCAAAGGCCTGGAGAATATATAACTAATTATTTAGGACTTAATGGTGATCTGTAGATGAGAGATAAATACCTTTTTAGATGGGGGTGGGTAAAACAGGAAAGAAGCTGAAAATTCTTTGCTTCAGGTGAAGAACTCAAGCAGAAACTTATGATGCCAGAGAGCGAGGGAACAGCTGGAATTTCTGTAGTCTAAATGTTCTGTGGTCCAAATGTTACCACAGAGTGCTTACATGTTGGACTTTGATGGGCTAATGTGGGGTTCTCTTGCAGGGGCTCTTAAAGTGGAGTCCCTCAACTTATTTTAAAAATATTTTGATAACTATTTTAGTATCATTGGTTTCCTTTATAATCATCTGTATTTTATCTTATGGATTTAAAACCCAGATTCTGAGAGGGATTCATAGTCTTCCATTAGACTGTTCAAGAAATCTATTATTAAAAAAAAAAGTCAAGAACCTTTGTTCTGGTAGGAAAGATCTTGATTTCATGGTCAAATGGTATCTTGTATGCCATTAAGGATAGTACATTATTTTGGGGAGGGAGAGCCAGAGTTTTCCAAGAAGGATTTTCACTCACTTCCTCATTTTTGTTTTGCCTTTGTTCCTTTTAACAGGTGACCTACTTCCTGCTGATGGGATCTTCATCCAAGGCAATGACCTTAAGATTGATGAAAGCTCTTTAACTGGCGAGTCCGACCAGGTCCGTAAATCAGTGGACAAGGACCCCATGCTGCTTTCAGGTGAGATGTAGTGATACTCTGTTTCCACTGTAGAAATTTCCACATCATCCTTTCTTCCCACAATAATTGACTGGTAAAAATTCTTTCCAGTCCAGAAGATGCTGTTATCTCGGTTTGTCTCAGAGACTGTCCCCCCTCCCCTGTCCCTTGTGCATAGGGAAATGGTTTAAAGTCTTGAAAAGGTAGATCATTGGGTTTGAGTTTTCTTTCCCTATTTTAACCAAAATGGAGGAATTCATTCTACTGAAATTTGACTTGATTCATTAAATAGCAACCCCTTTTTCACTTTATGAAAAGCTGAACTTTGTTCTCATTTCTCCCAAATGATTTGATGTTAAAGCCAGGAAGGAATGAGAATTGTTCCTTCTTCTCTCTTATATAAACAGGAAGCAGGTATTTCCTCTGGAATGTGATGGGGTCTGGCCACTGGGTTATCTTGGTCTGACCTGACTATGATTTATGCTTATTTGTTTAAAACGGGAGAGCCAGAACCAAGAATGTTAAAACTGTTAAATCTGAAAGGAATCTTTGAACATAGAATATTATTACATTTTTTTTCAATCTGAAAGAGATCTTAGAACCTAGAATGTTAAAAAAAAAAAAGAAAAACTGAAATTTGAAAGGGATCTTAGAACCCAGAGTGTTAAAACTGTTAAATCTGAAAGGGACCTTAGAACATAGAATATTACAACTATTAGATCTGTTTATTTTTTGTGAGGCAAACTGGGGTTAAGTAACTTGCTTAGGGTCACTAGGACACAATTACTAGATTTCAAAGGGGCTCTTAGAACATAGAATATTGCAATATGGAATGTTCAAACTGGAAGGAAATCTGGAACATAGTATATTTGGGCAAAATCTATTACATTTGGAAGGGACAGAATATCACAACATGGAATGTCAGAGTTAAAGGGGACCTTATAATATAGAATGTTCTAATATAAAATATCACAATAGAGATTGTCAGAGCTGGGAGTGACTTTTGACCATAGAATATTAGAATGTAAACTATTGGCTTTGGAAGGGACCTTATAATGTAAAGTATTAAGATATAGAATATTGTTAGAACTAGAAGGGTACTTTAGAAGATAGAAAGTTATAAGTGAAAAAGACCTTACAAAACAAATTGTTCAGTTTCCTTATTTTATGGATGAACTGAAATTCAAGGAAATAGTGACTTTTCTAAAGTTATATGGAGATTCCTGAAAGGATTGAGGCTCAAACCTAGATTTTCTGCCTTAAACCAGTATTCCTATTACTGAAATATACTGTTGTAATTTCTTCTCTCTGGAGATTAGGTGCTGTAGTTTTCAAGTGGAGCCAGACAAGATATATCCAGCTGACCAGGACTTTGGGAGGAAAAGTTTATCTAGGGTCAAGATGGCTATTGCCTTGAATCAATAGTTTTTATTTTCAAAGGATTTTTTGAAACATCAGAGTTGTAGTGCCTTTTAAAAGGGAAAAAGTATTGAAGAACTGAAGAGTAGAGTGGTGAATAGGTGAATCTCCAGTTGAAGTCATAGCTATAGAGTCTCCTAGTTTGTACCTGATTTTTTTCTTTCTATTTCTTGTCCAGTCCCTAATTTCTTTTACTTGTATTCTCATAACAGTTTCAACCCTTTCCTTTCTATCCTATCCTATCTACAATTAGCAGATTACTTGCAATAAAAATCTCATTTTACCATATTTCCTGCTCAGAAACCCCAAACTAACAAAATCATAAAAGTAAAGTTATCTTGTCTTTCATTTAAAGTCTCATTTATCTGGTTCCAACCCAGTTTTTCTCACCTTCTACTACACTAAGCATTTTCTAATCTAACTAAACTCATTGTTGCCCAATTATGTCTTGGTCTTTCCCACCCAGTCTATGAAACTCACCTCTACCTAGAATGCTTTCCTCTTTCCTTTCCACTTGCCAGAGTTCTTTCTAATCTTCAAGCCTAGATAAAATTCCCCTTCTCCAGAATCTTTATCTGCCTTCCCAGCTCCAGGTGATCACACCCTACTCAGAAGTCCCTAAGGGTCTTTCCCAATCACTTAATTTATGGGACCTTTAGGGACTTCTATTTTGTCTCTACCTTGTATGACTCCAAGCTATCTCCCCAGCTAGTTGTAAGTTCCTGTGCTTTCCCATCAGCCATGGTAGGTGCTTAACAGTCCATTGATGGAGATGATGGGAAGTGGCAGCCAGGCCCATTGTGCACTCTCTCCTTTCAGCCTGGGATGCTCAAGGTAGATGAATGTAGATGACTTTACTGGGAAGAAAGTAATAATGTTTTGTGATGGGGAAAGAAGCCTGGATTTGGAGCCAGAGAACCCGAGTTCAAATTCTGTCCCTACTCCCCACTTAATTATTATGGGAGCTCTGTTACTTAATAATCACTTGAACTTGACAAGTGATTACACTTCTCTAGACTTCAATTCCCTCACCTGTACAATGGGGATAATTGTAATTATGCCATCTACCTTGTTTAGGTATTATAGAGAAGCCTGGTATATCTGAGAATGCTATGGAAAATGGGGATTAATACTCCTTTTCTTTTGTCATTAAGTGGGAGGAGTCCTCTGAACCAATGATTTCTTCATTATAAAGAACTCCTGGTGAGGACTTCTATAACTATAGATCAACTTTTTCATCACTTATGATCTTGGAAATTAATTGGGGCATTGAGAAATTAAGCGACTTATCTAGGGTCACCCAGGTAGCTTGAATCAGAGGCAAGGAGACTATCCAAGTATTCCTGATTCTAAGGCTGATCTTTTGACTACTTCACCATGTTGTCTCTCATTAATATAACAGACTATATGCAAAATAAAGTGAGATGGACTGGTCGGGGGCATTGTTTTAATATTCTTTTCAGGTCTTAAATCTATGATCCAGGAGCTTTCTTCCTAATAATAGCAGTCATGGAAAGACTCTTATTGTCCATTGAGTAATAGGAGCGTGTGATAGGATCTGGGTGTTAGGAGTCACATCATTTGTTCTAGGCTTCAGAGTTGATCAGACAAAGATCAGCTTAGCTTCCTGAGGTCAGCAAAGGCCCAGCTGAGCTTTCTGTCTCTGAAGGCCCTGTCCTTAATGCTATTCTATTGTATCCCAGATCACTGGCCTCCAGTGGTTGAGCAGTTACATTATACATTGTGTTTCTCTTCCTTCCCACTCTCAGGAGCAGAGCTTTTCCACTCACACAAAGGGATGGCATTTATTCTTTCTCTCTGTCCCGAGGCCCCTCCATGAATTCTGAGAGCACTGTAGGCAATGAAGATGTCACTCCCAGGGAGGAGTAGAAAAAAAGTAGGGCACCAGATTCCCTTGGCATCTGTGCTCAGAGAGAAAGTCAGAATGTCCTCGTGCTTTGGACTTCTCATCAGACTCAGGAGGATTTCTGACCAGACTCAGTGACCCTAACACCCATGCTGTTGATCATATTTTTCAGTCCTGCTCATAGGTGGGGTGCACACACTGCTGGCTGGCTCAGTGTTTTCTCTAAATTTTCACCAATGCCATTGCTCTCACCCATGGACTGTTCTCTTTATGCTATCTAAATTCTGATCCATCATCTGAGGCCCATTTTTAGCCCTCTTTCTTCCAGTCATTCTTGACCATTCCACACCAATAATTTTTTCTTCGTTTGAAATCCAATCACAATTCCAGTGATTTATTTGCCTTATAATCCAAAGCAGAAAACAATTTTAACATTGTTAATAATTACTTTCATGCATGTATATCTTGTCTTCCCAGCAAAGAACTTTAAAAAATTGAGAATGCAAACCTACTAAATACTTTATATACATGACCTCATTTGGGCTTTTCGACAACTGTATGAAGCAGATACAGCTATCATCC
The DNA here is from genome assembly GCF_048593235.1 of Sminthopsis crassicaudata. NCBI lineage: Eukaryota > Metazoa > Chordata > Mammalia > Dasyuromorphia > Dasyuridae > Sminthopsis > Sminthopsis crassicaudata. Next base: position 704,950,266 of record NC_133617.1, on the reverse strand, counting down.
ACATTTTACAGAGGGGGAAACAATCAACAATCCACAGAGTGGATCAATGATAAGTTATTGGCCATATAGCTAATATATCAGTAGTCAGAGGTGAGATTTAAATTCAGATAGCTTCTGATGCCCAACACAATACTTTTCTGTAAAATCCTGTCTTTGTTGCATAAAGTAGGACACCTAAATAATTGGTGAATAAATTAATTTCTGAGTTTCTTGAGGGCAGGGGCCCCTCATCCTGTGCTTCTCTTTCCCAACCTCGACTAGGTCACGTAGCAAGTGTTCCTTCAGTGAATGTTGCATCAAATGTGTCTTGTTTGAACTCAAGTAAAGCTATATTCAGACCATTCGACCCTTATTCTATTTTAATTAGTCAGCAAACATTTTGTTGAATGCTTACTATGTGCCAAGTGCCTTTTTAGGATGCTTCACTGTCCATAGAAGAGGGTGCAAAGGAAAAAATGAAGAAATAATAACTTTAACATTATTGGATATTTAATATAGGACAGGTGTTGTGCTAAGCACTGGGAATTCAAGAAGAGCAAAAACATTCTCCTTGTCCTCAAAAAGTTCTAAGTCTAAAGGGGGAAAACTACATGTCAATAAAAAAGTACATACAGAGTAGATGGAAAGTGATTTCAGAAGGAAAACCCTTCGCAAAAAAGTTTATAAATTACTTTGTAGATAGTTTTATCTCATTTGAGCCTTAGAATAACTTCAGAATAAATATGAAAAGAATTTTGATGCTCCCATTTTACAGATGACAGTACTGTGGGTTCACAGAGTTTAATTGACCCACTCAGGGTCACATAGCTTTAGCACAGTATTTGAACGTTGATCATCCTCTCTCTTAAATCCAGCATACTATCCAAAACATAATGCTACTTCCCCATTCCTGTCCCATCCCACTTTATTTTTCTTCCCTATATCTCTCAGGAGTTTAGGATACAGATTCATGCCAACAAGTTATAAAGATAATAGCATTTATATAATACTTTAGACTTTGCAAAGTACAATTCATGTTATCCCATTGGATTATAACCTAGAGATATTAAAAGCAGGGCTTAAGGTGCAGACATTGTCTCCATTTTAAGAGCTGGCTAGGGTTGGTGGGAGATTGGAGAGAGATGTATTTAGAATCAGTCATATGTTAGAGCAGGGAAAATTCTTAGAACTCATTTGATCCAAACCCCTTGCCTTACAGTTGGGGAAAATAAGGCCTAGAGAGGGCAAATAACTTGCTAAAGATTGCACAGCTTGTTAGTGTCTACTATTGCCAGGGCTGGAATCCAGGCTCCCCAAACTCAAGACCAGTACTCTTTTTTTTACACCACATCTCATATAGCTCTAGAGAGAGAGAGGGAAAATATTCTCACTGGGCAATGCCATGTTTTGCTTGTTCAGAGTCCTGGACTTCTAATCTCCATTGTGCAACGAAAGACTGTGAGCAATTGATATGGCTCTTGAAAGGTTGTCCTGGGCCCTCTCTTTGAGTTGCAACAATAAGGAGCTCCAACATATTCTAAGCCATCTGGGATCCTTGGCTCTGGGGCTTTGCCTGCCCGGGTAGCTGGGTGGCCTCATGCCAGGGCAATTCAAAATGCAGCCAGTTCCCTTTCTTTGAACATCAGTCGGCAGAGTTCTTCTGATCAGGGATACTCCAGCTCAAGTGCAACAGGGAGAAAAATAAATCCTTTGTGCTAATTGGCCATCCTGAGGTTTAAAACAGGAACTCCTTAAAGGTGCTGAAAGCCCTGGTAGAAAAGTCTCTATTTTCTATTTCTGATTCAATGAAAGTTGGAAGAGGGGGGTCCCAGAAGGATCAGCTATACGAGTGACAACAAACAGGCAAATTTCATGTTAGCCTAGGGGTACCAGTAGATGTACTTTTCTTGTAATAGGCTAATCCTCACTTCAGGGAGACTTAATAATTCTCTTTGACTCTCTTCTCCCACCTTACTTGCAGAAAAAGGATTTTTTTTTAAAAAAGAAAATCTTCCTGACCATTCTTGCCATCATCACTGTCATCCAGTTTAAATCATCACCTATTCATTAAGCACCTACTATGTGCCAGGCACTGGGCTTAGAAGGATTAAAATGGAACAACCCCTCTCCCATAAAGGAATTTGGTTCATAGTGGAGGTGGGCAAGTCTGTTTAGGGAAAGAGGAAGCATTAATAGGAATAGGGACTAGATATGTGATTTTAATGGGTTAATAAACTCCAGAGGAAGAAAGTCCTTCTTTCAAGGCAGGTGGGCACCTAAACAATTTAGTTGCCAAGAGTACCAAGAGGTTAGTTGTCTTGCCCAGGATCGCATAGTCAGTATTGTAAGAATTATGATTATAATCCAAGTATTCCTATCTCTGAAGCTGGCTCTATATTCACTCCATTATGCTATCTCTCAATACTTCTGATGAGGAGGCAAAAATACGGTAGAATGGGGGAAGTAGAAAATAATCTTAATCAAGAGTTAAAAAACTTGAGTCTCTGCTCTGCCTCTGACTAGCTGTATGTTCTTAGGCAAAGCATTTGTTCTTTTTGAGCTTCTGTCTCCTCATCTGTAAAAAGGCAGGCTTAGAACGGCTAATCTCTAGGACTGCTTCAACACTCTGACATACCCTAATTTCATTTGGTGACCCTCCAGCCATTTGTAGCTGAGATATTTTCAGTGGTGAGTATCTTTCCTTTTCTGAATCTATTTCCTCATCTGTAAAATGGATAAACTTACAAATATAACTTCCCTCATGTAGCTATTGTGAGAGTACTTTGAAAACCCCTAAATCTTGTAAATTATGATAATAATGACTACTACTATTATTAAAAGTAATAATTATTAAGTTGTAATTATTGAAAGCAATAATAATAGTAGTAGTCATCATTATTGTCATTGTCACCAATTTAGAAATAGTTATAGGATTTCCCAGCAGACTGTGCAGTCTACTCAGCTCCACTGCTTTCTGGGAAAGAGAGTTCCTTTGAATAGGATAATGTGGGTGCCATTTTGCAACCTCATTTCTTGCTGTGCTCTTTTCATCCCAGTCATTCTTGAGGTCTTACTCTGTTTATCTCACTGTGCTTCGCAATAAAGCTGTTTATCCCAGTCTCCAAAAAAAAAAAAAAAAAAAAAAAAAAGAAAGAAATAGTTGTAGGAGTAAGAGTAGTAGTTGTAATAATACTGATTAGTAGTAGTAATGGAAGAAAGAAGAAGAGGAGGAGGAGAAAAAGGAGTAGAAGAAGGAGAAGAAAGAAAAGTCATATGATGATGATGAATTCAGGGATGGTGATATGGATAGGGAGGCTTCCAAGCTTGGATTTCACTAGCTTTTTAATTCCCCCTTCCAAAAATCATGACATCTTTTACAGCATTTTTCTATGCTGTACACCTATCACTCTCAGGACTTAAAACTGGGTGATTATTGATCTCTGAAAGAGTCCAGAATCAATGGAGAGATTCTTTCAAACAATGAAGCTCACATCCCATCACTATTTCAGCCTATGCACTATTTACATGTACTTCCTTAGATCTCAGACTGAAAGAGACTTCAGATACCATGTACTACAGCCTCTCCCCATTTTATAGATGATAAAACTGAGAGAGATTAGTGATTAGTCCATGTCACTCAGGTAGTAAGTAAAGACTCAGGTTCTGAACTGGATTTATTTATTCTGAGTCTGGACTGGAGGCCTTCTTCAAAGTCTCTAAGGGATCCCTAAAATGCTTGTATGTTCAAGGAATTTGTGGTTAGTTTTCAAGTGGGCTGTGAACGTGGATGGAGAAAAATAGCCAATTTATCTAAATGTAAGTTAGCAGTTTTTCTAATTATGATTAAAATAAAATAATATAATAATTATGATTCTGATAATTAAAAATCATTATTCTGAGAAAGGATTCTTGTACTTTGCAAAACTGCCAAAGGATTCCAAGGCCCTAAAATGATTAAGAGCTCTTTCCAAGGATATTTTTACATTGCATGGACACCACATGGCATCTATAGAATTTCACTGCAAATGAATTAAGAAGAAGAGTAAGTAAGTAAATAAGCCCATTTGCATTTGGGAAATTACTTTTTAGTAACTGAGCTTCATTGAGGAATAAAAGCCTATAGTTTTAATAGTCATGTGCTGCTGGAGCTGTGAGGGTCTTGTAGTTATTAGGGTCATTATGCCATTTTAAGATTTAGAGAGGTTAATTAATTTGCCCATGGCCATTTGGCTAAGTCTTTCTTTGGGGCATCCAAAGTTAAGCTTACATACTTCCAAGTCCAGAAGCATTCTTCCTATGGGCCATGATCCTGGGAAAGATGGTTCATTAACTAGGAAATGGAATATATGTCATAATCTCATATTTGGGAAGGGACCTCAATTACTATCTAGTCCAGTCTTTGCCTGGGTCCGTACCACAACCCTAACAAGTAACATTGAGCATGTCCTGAAAAAGCTCTAGTGATGGGGCTCACTACCTTCTGAAATAGCTCAATTAGTTTTGGAGCAGCTTTTGCTCTCTTAAAGTTTTATTCCTCTTATATCAGACCTAAATTAGCCTCTCTTCATTGCACAGGGTGGATAGACACTTGATAAATATTTGTTGAAATATTTATTGAGGAAGATGGCAGTGTTTTAAGACCTTGAGAAGTCTAGCTCCTCCACAGATACTCCAGTAAAGTTTTTAAAATGACCTAGATGGAACAGTGATAAAGTAAACCATAGAAGATCTCTGTTGAGCCCTTCTATTCAGGCCAGGCACACATAAAAAGAATTCCAGAGTCCTGCAGAAGCACTGAGTGGGGGTGTTCCAGGAGAGGTGGAAAGCACAATGCGAAGAAATCTAACCTTACAGCAGGGGATAGGGCCAAATCAGTGCCCAGCATGGTGAAATGGAGTCCAGGGAACTAATTTGCAATTGCAGTAAGAGAAGGGCCAGACCAGTAGCCAGGAGGTCATGGTTTATTCCAGCATTAAGGCAGCCTTGGTTTGAATCTTGAAAGGAAGCTAAATAATTCCCACCAAAAAATAGGTTTTGATCTTAATCACTGAATTCATGATCAAGTAGGACTCACACATATCAGTCAAGAGTATGGGAACTAATTTTGAGCACACACCAGCTCCTAACCCAGAAACTGAGGCTGGAGGAGAATGTAAAATTTTTAAAAATGCTTAGCATAACAAAGAAATACTTTGGACTGGGAACAATCCAAAAGAGAGTAAATATGTGACTAGTTCAAGTGGAACCTAAGAGAAAAGGATGTCCTGGTTATAAGGACTAGATGAAAGAAATGAAACAAGAGATACAAAATGGAATGGACAGGGAGGGGAAAATGGCAACTGCAATAAACCTTACCCAAGAATTGAATTCCTAGAAAATTAGAATGAATCAAAGAGAAAATCATCATAAGCTGTGAGTGACTCAAGGGAGAGTGGAAAAATGCATGCTGGGGAGTAGTAGCTATGTTGCAGTGTTTTTCCAGGAATGATATTTGGGTGAGATATGGAGAAATGACTCAATAAGACATTAAGAAAGAAATATTAAAACGAAGCAAAAAATTGACTCCAGATCTATTGACATTTCTGCTCTGCAGTTCTGCCTTCCCTTAGCTGGGTAGAGGTATAAGGAGAGGCTATTCCATTCATTGGAACAGATTTGAGCTTCAAAGGGAACAAAGGCATCAAGGTTCTGGAGAGATCAGTGAAGAGAAAGTCGTTAGGTTGGATGAAATATTGTGTAAGTGAAGGGGACAGTTGTGTGATAAAGCTGAAAAGTGGACTGGAGCCAGGTTGTGAGGGACCTCAATACTGCTTTTAAGTAAGTCATAACATCTATCAGCCTCGGTTTTGTCTTCTCTATAAATGGAAATAATGATAGCACCCATCTCCCAGAGTTGTGAAGGTTAAGTGAGATAATATTTATAAAGGGGTTTTGCAAACCTTTAAAATGCTATTTAATTTATAGGTATTGTTACCATTATTATTTGAGTTGATTCTCCATCCTTATATCTCTGGTGTTTGAAGAACCTTCCCCTCTCCAAAATGGCCAAAACAAAACAAAAACAAAAAAAAAACCCTCTGGATTAGGATGACCACTCTATTCTTGCTCCTGAATTAGTAACACCTGAGTGTGTTCCTCTCAAGGCAGAGAAAAGGCAAAAATTCCAGAGGCCTGAGCTCAGAGACAACAGGCACGGGGATGGCCAAGTCAAAAAGCAACAAAATGAGGTCTGATTGAAGAATCAGGTCATTTGGTGCCTGAAGAAAAAACACTCAATCGTATTCTCTTCCTTACCACTGAACACCTAGCTAGGGCTGGATTCCCACATGGCAAGATCTACAGAGACATAGAAGCCCCAGTTTTCCAAGCTCTGAGGGTCCACTCATGCACTGAGAGGAGTCTTCAGTGAAAAGGATTGTTTACATCTTTCAGGCATATTATAAATGTTTTCTACCTTGGGAAAAACCTACCCGGAGTGAGCTTCAAGATACAATCATTTCACCTTTGTGGGCCTCCATCTCTCATCTGTAAAAACAAGAAGTTGGGCTTGACATGGGGAGTTTCATGTCTTCCTTTAAATTCTTGGCATTTAGCATAATATCAAGCATACAGCAAGTGCTTAAACAATTCTTGTTGACCAACTGGCTAACTGGGGGAAGGAGCTGACTTTGGAATCAGAAAACTTGTATTGCTATTCACTAGCTGTGTGACCTTAGGGAGGCAATGAGAAAGAGCAGATGAGAGAGCTGGATTCTGTGACAAATTCAAATCTTGCCAATAATACTTGCTAGCTATGTGACCCAGGACAGGTCACCTAACCAATGGCCAGAGTACTCTCTAAGACAATGTTACAGAAGGTTTACAATTTGCATTGATATATGGAGTTTCCATACTAGGAGTTTCTTATTGGACCAAATCATGGGTCCATGAGGCAGAAATCTGGTCAGCTGACCTATATGGAAAGATTGGACTCCAAAGCAATTCACAACTGTATCTATACATGAAACATCTTCAAATTTCCTCCCAGCTCTGAAATACTTGGGTTTTATGATTCCAACTCATGCCTTAAGTATCTTAATCTTTTTTTAAAACTGTTCTCTTTTAGTCTATACTTGCCACCAATCTCTGCCACTCCACATCTTATTCAGCATAAGCTCCCAATGTTGTCTAAGACAACTCTTCACACGTGTTATATATCCTATTGAATAAAATTCGAACTCAAACCTACTATGAGCTACCTGCCCTAACCAGACTTTTCTGCTCACCATTAATTAAACATATTCTTCCCTTTCCTGCCTTGAGTCATCCTGTTCTCTCCAACTGAATTCACTTCTTCTTTTTCCTAGTACTACCAGTCTCATCTTTTTCAAAAATTACATCCATCTCTTATGGGCTTAAGGCACAGGTCTGACCATATTGCTACTCTCCTCAAAACACTTATTGACTCAAGGATAAGATACATATTCTTTTATTTAGGGCTCTCTTCAGTCTTTCTCTAACCTACTTTTTTGATCTATTACTTCAATTTATACATTTAGTATTGTAGCTCAACTGGACTTTGATCTGATCCCTAAATGGATCAGTCTATCTTATATCTTAATGATTTACTCAACCTGATGTTACTACCTAGGAAGTATTCCTTCTTCATTTTCACTTGCTAATATCTCTTTCTTTAAGCATCATTTCAGGTGTTGCCTCTACTATGATTCCTTTCCCACTGTTGTGACTGTGGTCTCTCTGTTTTCAGATATTCCCAGAATGCTTTGTTCCTCATCTTTTCTACATACCCTATAGTAAACTTATTTGTTTACATAGTCCATAAGTAGACTGTAAACTCATTGAGGGTATAGATTGTCACTATTTAATTTTTAAATCCCTAACAGCAAGTATAAAATCTGAAATGCAGTAAACACTTAATAAATGTTTATTGACTGAAGAAAGGCCAGACTCAGTGGCAAAATATGGGAAAGGGCTGGATTTGGAGTCCAGATTTCAATCCAGCAGGGATTGAATCCTGCTTCTGACATTTGGACAAGTTGTTTAATCATGCAAAGTCTCAGTTTTCTTATCCATAAAATAGGTTTAATAATATTCCCACTAGTTACCAGACATACTCACAGGGCTATTGTGAAGAAAGTAGTCTGCAAGCCTCACAGTACTATATTAATGAGCAGACAATGTTATGTTCTTCATCAAATCTTCCTTAATTCCTGTCATCTTCCTTCCTCTAAAAGCAAAATAGTTTTTATTAGTACCATCCATCACACTTAAGATACATGGACTTCTGGGCTAGGAGGAGGAGTCACTAGCTAAAAATAATTGTCCTTTTCAATGACAGCATTCACTTTGAATGTGTGCATTTCTACATATCCTTAAAACTATAGCAGAATGTGGAATACTGAGTACTATCACATTTTTTAAAAATTGGCAACATTTAAAATGAAGTTTTCAAAATGCATGTGCAAATGATTTCACTTCACTCCACCCAAGACATGAAAGGTAAGTCAGAGGCACAAAAGGAAAAAGTGACTTGCCCAGAATCACATTATCTACCAACTATCACATGTAGGATTTGAGCTACATTGCACTATCTCAGGAGTAGAATCCAGGAGTATGATCATTAGATCAGAGATTTAAAATTAGAAGTAATACACCGAGTCCAACCCTCTCATTTTATAGATAATAAAATTTAAAATTTAACTAGAAAGGTTAAATAACTTGTTTAGAGTCACACAGTTAATAGAAGCTGGAGATGAACCTGTCTTTCTGACTATAGTTTCAGCTCTAAATTTCGCTATGCTTCATTGTCTCTGACTTACAATCTAATGAATTTGCCAACACACTACATAACTTCACACACACAAACACACACAAACACACACACACACACACACACACACACACACACACACACTGATCTCCTTTTTGTCCCATTTAAAAATGCATATTCCCTAGGGATCCATCAACACACATTTACTGATCATAAGCAATACTCCAGGCGCTGTCCTAAGTGCTGAAAAACTATGAAACAGTCCTTACTTTCAAGGAGCTTACATCCATGAAACAGTCCTTACTCTCTCTTTAAAAAAAAAAAAAAAAAATTATTAACAACTTTTAATTTTCAAAATGAAACAGTCTTTACTCTTAAGGATATTACATTCTGTCAGGGATCCAACTTGTTGATATATAAATAAATACAGGAAAAATACAAAATAAAATAAAAGAGTATAATAGAAGGTAGTCAGGGAGGGAAAGCACTTATTGGGGGAGAGAAGGAGCATCAGGAAAAGCTTCCTATACAGATAGTGCTTAAGCTGTGTCTTGAAGGAAGACAATGATGGTGGAGAAATAACCGGACTACATTTCATGTATGGGGTCATAGCTTATGCAAAGACAGAAATGTGGAAATGAGTTAATAGACCTTTTTTTGAGGAGAGATCACTTCTTTGTGCTTATCTTTCCACTACACTCCCATTTCCCCATTGTTCTTATGCTATCAGTCAGGTGGAAAAACCTTAGTTGCTTAAATCATCTGCCGATTTGATGGAAAGTGCTAAATCCTTCTAGGAAGCTATAAGTAGTTTTTTTTTTTTTTTTGGGGGGGGGGCTACTCTTTTTAATCCTCTATATCAAATGAGGCTTCCATGAGCTGGCTCTAATAAAGTTTCACTCTGCCTAGGCTGAGACATTGGTGAGATCCCCTTTAAGATATGTGTGAGTAGATAAAAATGTGATTTGGAGGTCTGATTATCTTTGGTGGAAATTGACTATGGTTGCCAATTTTTGCTTTTTCCATCCCTTCTTCTAGATCTGATGGGAAAAAAAAACTCACATCATCAAAAGGTTTTTGTAACTTCCAACTTTAGTTGAACAGAAAAATAAGCTATATTTAATAGGAATGGGACTGGAAATTTAGTCAAGTACTTCCCTTTCTTTTTTTTTTTTTTAATTTTAAGAGAATTTAGGGTGATCATGGATTATTCCTTTGGTGCCTGAATTTTGGTGCCTTTATAAGGCATGGATAGAATTTCTCTATACATCTGAAGAGTAGAAGGACAAATTAAAAGACCCCTGATTATAGTACGGTCTTTCTCTAGAGTAAGAACTATGTCTGAGCTTCTGACTCAGTTCCCTTTTATTCTGTGATCTGTAGCTGTGTGGGCCTCTTTGTGTGTCACTGGTGACAGTCTGGGAAAGTCTATGGGCCCCTTCTTATAATGTTTTTAAATGATTAAATTATAATATAAAAGTTAAAAAGGAAACTCATTAGTGAATGGATAAAGATGATGCTTAACTGGTACTTTCTTGTAAATTGAGCTAAAAGAGGAACAAATCAAATAGATCACAAGAAACATGGACTAAGATATATGCTGTTATACCTCACACAAAGAATATAATGCTTTTTAAACTGTAAAGTATCATAGTAATGCTAGGTTTTATTATAATTATTATTAATAAAAGTGTTATCGATCATTTTCTCACATAAATAAAATTTGATTTAGAGAAATGAAAAAAGCATGTTGAAGGGCCAGTTGGTGTGGTGGGAAGAGCATGGAGCCCCAGTGTCAGTAGAAAGAAGGGTTTGTATTTCTTGGGTGAGCCTAGACAAGTCACTTAACTTCCATGAGTCTCAGTTTCCCTCTCTGTAAAATTAGACTAACCAGCTATAATACATATGATTCCTCACTCCCAGTAGAATATAAGTTCCTGGAGAATAAGAACTTTTCATTTTTGCCTTTGTTATTTCCAATGCCTTACACAGGTAGATACTTAATCTGAGTAGATATTTAATAAAGACTTGTTATATAATTGTTATTCACTTGATATGAGCTAACCTGTAAAGTGCTTTGTAGTCATTAGTGGCATTAACACCAATGGAAGTTTTGATTCTTATGGGGCCCTTACAGCTGACATGAACAGTGGGGTCTTTGAGAGGAGGACTGAGAGTCTCAGTGGCTGCCGTCATGTTTACTTGGGGTGAGGTCAGAGGCTGGGTTGGGCAGGCTAGCAACAATGCTAACTTGACTCTCCTTTCACTTCCTATTAGGGACCCATGTGATGGAGGGCTCTGGCAGGATGCTGGTCACCGCTGTGGGAGTGAACTCTCAGACTGGCATCATCTTTACCTTGTTGGGTGCTGGTGGTGAAGAGGAAGAAAAGAAAGACAAAAAAGGTAACTCTCCTCCCTCGTCACTATTGTTCCCGAGTCCAGTCTGTGCCATTCTTTTAGGAACTTGGCTGGGGGCAGCCAAAGAAATGCTTTCCACAGTATCATCCACTCTCAAATGCAGGCAGATGCCTTCAGTATTTACACCAGCTGTGTCGTGTTCTGCCCTTAGGCAATGGACTCTCTCTCTCTCTTTCTCTTTTTTTTTTTGGTAGTAGTTTTTTTTTTTTTTTTGTCTTGTCATGTCATATCATTCAACCCACCCAAACACCCAAATGTTTTTTTTTCCTTTTTTTTTTCTGTTGTTTGTGCCAGGTGGGGTTGTTGATATCATGTTCTGTACTGACCCATTATTCTTTTTAAGGATATCAAGAAAGGAGACTGCTATCTCTGTCTATGCCTTTTGTGTTGAGTGAAACTACAAGGTTGCCTAAATTCTTCATGGTTTCCACTTGACCTTGTATGCTATGCATATAGTACCCATTAACCACTCCCTGTCCACTCAGATTGAACAGGAATGGCTAAATGTATGCTTTCCCACAACAGCCAGAGGACATAACCCAAATTTGTGATTTCTCAGATAATGATGCTTTGGATGCCAATGATCACGAACTAGGATGAATCAATGCAAATTACTATAAAGGGGAAAGTTCATCCATCATACAAGGGAATCGAGACAGAGAAGGGATTTAGAATGAGTAGGTAGATGTCAAGAGATAAAAATGATACAAGAAGATCACCGCCAATCTTAGGACATCCCAAAAAATTTTTCCATCTTCCTTCTTGGTGGTACTAGTACACATGCACTCTGTATCAATGGTGACCTTGATTGACTGGGAATATTCCAAGACATGGGAAAGAAACCATGAATCAAGGTCTTGATGAATGAATCCTTGCTAGCTCTATTTAGGCTTCCAAATTGTGAGAAACATTTAAACTTGACCCTCTCTCACCTTCCAAAGAAAATATAAAATAGTTGCTGAGTGACCTCAGTGTCTGTGATGAGAAAAAGCTCTGCCCTTTATGGCCAGCAACTAAGGATCATTTTTGTTGTACACTAAGGCCTCTCCAAGCATCTTCAGATACCCAATTCCCTGGTATGAATTCCAGACTATTTAAAATTAATTATTTCCCAGCTGTTCAATACATGATCTCATAATTCTGAATTTTTCTTAGGGAAAATTGTTTTTGAGGATTATTCCCAATTGCTTTCTTTTCACACAAAGTTTAGAAATTTTTCACATTTGGACTTTGTAAGATTCCAGTCTGAGATCTGACAGAGAGGATCTTAGTAAGATCTTCTTTTATGGCTCTCTATGGAAGGATGAGTTTGATCACAGACAGCCTACATTCTCCTTTTTTTGTCATCTATCCAAGAATGGGTAGCTCTCTATAATCAATAGCTATGGTTGAAACCCAAGAGGTAGTCCAGCTGTGTCTAACCAGCAGGGCTAGAGATTTCAGAAAGAAGGGCATGAGTGGCGTTTTTCTTAAAAGAAGACATATAGAGTGACTGCCTACACAGTCCATATACTGAGGAAGCTAGAACACGTAGTCATCACCAAGCCAATACTTTTTTCCCCTGTTTTCCTTGGTATCCTCACAGAACCTCATTTTCACAAGAACTTTTGAATGAAGAACATCCATTTTGAAGCTTGAATGAGACACTTCTTTTTAGATGTTAGGTTGCTTCTCTGAAATGAGGGAGTTAGACTAAATGAACTCTTGGGTTCCTTCTGTCTCCAAATTTAGGGTCCTATGTTCCTACCCTATTCTAGGAAGTTTATTATTAGAAATATTCAATATGTTGTCACCTTTCCTATAGTATGAAGAACTGCAAATCACCCACCCCCTGAAGGGGATGGATCTGGGATCTCACTTCCCCCCATTCTTGAGCCTATTCAGTTTGGTCCTGAATCATGAAAAGGAAGACATGCTGAGGGCCGGGGGTGGGACTTAGAGAAGTTCATTGAGTCAAGAAGCTACAAAAGACTTCCTTGGGATATTTGGAACTCCATACTACTACCTCTAGTCAGTTCTAGAATGTCCATTTCTTCGGAAGCCTGTCATTAATGATGCCCACTTATCAGTTTATATTTCAGTTTGTGCCAGGTGTGTGTGATCAGGTGTAAATGTGTATGCATATGTTAGAAAAGAGAAAGTGCATGTGTGGGTGTGTTAGAGACATGAAATGTGGGTGGGGAGAGAGAGAGAGAGAGAGAGAGAGAGAGAGAGAGAGAGAGAGAGAGAGAGAGAAACTATCACATTTCTCCATCATTAATATATTTTAAAAATCATCACACAGGTGTGACCAAAGTGGATGGCCTTCAGCTTCCAGGTACAGTAAGAAATACCTCAGGGTAGCTGACATTTTTAATAGTAGCACTGTCCTCCAGGGGACGCAGGATCATGTATACAGAATCCACACATAAACACACTATGCTACAAAACCACTGCTCAACATTAGACAAAACAATTCAGTGATACATGGCTGATCATGATATATATGCCAACATAAAATATAGGAACCTAAATACATGACCATGTCACAACTTCACCTCATATCACCATATTGCCCATCATAACAATGCAACAATATATATGTACCAACACTGTAATAAACCATATAACACCATATGGTATAATATGCTACATGACATACCACAATATATTTTGACATCATAACATCACCATACATTGTGACATAACCTATATTCTACTATGGAGTATCACATAGTGCTGTATAGTAGGAGACACCACCATAAAAATCCACATGACATCAAACCAACCAACCACATTACCCTAATTTATGGTACATGAACATTCCTCTGGTGATTAACTTTGCCAAAGTGAGGAATGGAATAAGATGTAACTTTGGAATTCTTGATATTTTTGAGAATTAAGATGGAGTGACCAGAGCCAATAAACATATCGAAGACATCCCCACTACATTTTATTTTATTTTACTTTATTTTTTGTAGTGAAATACAACATATCACCTTGTAGATTAATCATTAACCTTAGGATCATTGGCTTCTTGGGTCTCTAAAGCTCCCTTTATTGGGCCCTGGTCAGAAATTCCAGGAGTGGACTGGCTTCTTTGTGATAATGGCCTGTCCTGACAAGGTGTTAGCTGGGATTGAATCGAGAGCATTAGCTAGTAGTTAGGCTACTCTCGATTGTTCAGTCATTCTGGGAATACGTACCCCATCAACAGACCCGGGAGTATGTCTCCTAAGGATGGATGGTATTGTTTCTCATATAGTTCCATACCAGGAAGGCTGACATATACAAAACTCAGCCAAGCTGGGTAGTTGGGAAAAGGGCATTCCATTTCTAGGTGACCCATTAGAGTCCCACTCCAACTAGAACAATTCTAAGCATCTCTAGTAGAGTGGGACTCAGTCCTGTACAATGTCCTTTCCAGCCTTCACTGATTATCTTCCCATATTTATTTTCAAGATATTCCATATGTGAGTTGCCCCCCCTGGCTTTTATAACATTTTTGTGATGGCATCTCATTTTTCTAACATTACATTACTTAATTTTCAGCCAAGTTTTTTTCCCCCCCTCAAGAGAACAGAACCATATTAATTCCATGAATGTTGCTATTTTGTCATGTGAATTTGTTCATGTTATTATTATTACTACGTACTATTCTTTTTATCCATTATTACTCAGTAGATTCTTCCCACCCCTCCCACCCTCCTGCAGCTACAGATGGTGCAGCAGGTGCAAATACCACCGATAATGCAAATTCCAGCTTAGTCAATGGTACGTCAAGAATACTGAGCTTTTGGGTTTTCTTTGGTGGACTTCTCTTCCAATTCTCTCTCTCTCTCTCTCCTTTCTCTTTCTTTCTCTCGGCTCGCCTACTCTTCTCAACAGCACACGTGGTGTATGTGCATGTGTTATCTTGGGATAGTGCCTCTTCTTTTCACTCTGACAGTAGCTTATAAGAGGGGCCACGCTACTCTCAACTCTCAGGGCGAGGTCACGCCCAGCGAGAGCTTAGCCCGTCCTGAGAGCCACCTGCTTCGCAAAGGATGCCCGTCTCCTCAAACGGGCCCTCGGTGCCCCTTTGGCGAGATTGTGGCTTTGGAATGGAGCAAGGGGAGAGGAGGGTTGATAAAATTGACTTGAGTATTTGGTGAAAAAACCTCACCAAACCCTTGCAATCTGCTCGCCCCAACACGTGCTCCGTTCTCCCAGCGTGACGCTCTCATAAGTCTACTTAGTCTCACCATAGCTTTGGGAAATCAATGGCCCGGGGTCAAGAATCTGGTTCTGAAGCAACACGACCATGCCGTGGGCCGCTCTTGGTTCTGAGAGTCGGTAGCCATGAGCATTTTACGTGAGGGAGAGATGCCTTTGTTCATCTGTTTGCCCGTGCTTCTGGCTTGGCCTGAGGGTTAAGCATCAAGGGCTCTGGTCCTTCACTCCCAAAATATAATCTCAATGAATTTTGATATTGTCTCACTTACAGTTTCATGACCCCATCCTGTGGCATGCTGATACTTTAGCCAGAACCTTTCTTCATAGTCTTTTCAATCATGAATGGGTAGACACTTTAGCTTAGGCCCTGAAGTAGCTCTTTCTTTTGTTTATTTCTCAATGATTCTGGACTAGCATTATCTGCTGTTGGCTGTGCTGTGCGGTGTATGTTTCCTGAAATTCTGCATTCTTTTAGAGCATCTTTGGAATAAGGGAGGGGGGAGACCGGGAGGAAATCTGGCTTGGTTTGGGTTGGTCTTGGCCTTGACCTTAGTGGGTAGGCCTCAGGAACTTCGGTGCACACCAGGAATGA
Organism: Sminthopsis crassicaudata; assembly: GCF_048593235.1. NCBI lineage: Eukaryota > Metazoa > Chordata > Mammalia > Dasyuromorphia > Dasyuridae > Sminthopsis > Sminthopsis crassicaudata. The sequence continues at coordinate 704,934,313 of NC_133617.1, read as the reverse complement.
AGGGGAGCTTTATTGCAGGTTGAAGGTGATCACAGTCAATCAGGATCCTTTTTGTGGACTGGCCAAATGATGGGATTGGAAATGGGGCTGAGGGAGGTGGCTCATGGGAAGTGTGTTATTAGACTGTTAAGCAAAGCCGAGTTCAAGGAGGAGGCTAAAATATCCTGGTGTTGAACAGGATAAAGCAGGTATTCTCCCAGGTATCTCCTATTTTTTAAAACAAGATCAGTCCTGTTTCCATTCAACTTCCTACATCAAAGGCAACACAAGCTATATGATTTGTGGGGAAGAAACAAGGCTGAAGAAAAAGGCTTCCTTCAGCTCTCTTATTAACATATTCATCGTCTTGAGCCTAATCAGACCATGTTTGCCCTCAGGAAATCACCTGCAATATTCCAGCCACATCTTATAGTGAAATATGTCTGTGCCATGACGCCTTTGAAAGTGTCTGATGAACATATACAGGCCATTGCATGGCCAGGTGGGAGGGATCCCTGCAGAAACCACTGGGTCCTCTGCACAGGAATTTTGGCCGGCTGCCCAGTATTCACTCAATGCAAACTCCTTGAGAGAGGGCAGCTGGTAATTAGCTTCCTCCCTCAGCATTACATCATGTAGAAGAAGGTGGGGATGGGTTGCTTTGACTGATTCAGGCAGCCCTGCTGTGGATTTCAGCTGGAAGGACATAGTAGAAAGCTCTGAGGGGAAGTTACACTCTACAAAAGTTTAAGAGCAGTTCAGTCTGCGTCAGGAAACAAACTATCTTCTCCTGAAAATTTAACTGAATTTCCTGACAGGAGGGGTGGTAATCTGTGTCAGAAAAGAGCTGTAACCAGTCCCATGATACTCTACTCATAGCTCTGTAAAGCAATGAAGATGTATGGTGAAGAATGATTAGTTCCCCCTTTCCACCCCTCTAGGAAGGAGCTTCCGTCATAAGGATAGTTTCCTGAAAGGATGTCAGCCCAAGGAAGACAAGAGGAAGCAAACAATCTCAGCTTCCCTTTAGCCTTAACACATCCCTTCTTAAATGAGATGGGAGGGGGGAAGTTGGGTCTGTGACGTACTCTGTCAGCGGCAGCTGTGTTTAGTGACAAAATTACTCTTGGAGAAGCCCACTTCCAGGACAAGAAAGTGAGAATCCCTCCGGTGCTGAAGGGCAGCTCAGTAGCTCCTTAAAGAAACGTAGTCCCTGGAGACAAGAGGGAAATGAAGGCTTTGTGGTTATATTTAGAATGCTATTTTGGGAGTTGATCTGAGCTCATCCCCTTTGTGACTGCAGTAAGCTGTGAAGTCTGGTTTCCTGGTTGGGAGTGGGCAGCTGTTCAGTAAGGCTTCAGTTAGAGTAAACTCACCTTGAATTTAGGGGCTATGTAGGGTGGTGAGTGTGGTAAAAGCATGGGAGGAAGCTCTTGAAGCTGATAAAAAGCTTAAGAAACAGAACATCACAGAGTAAAAGCTTTACAGGAAGCTCATTCTCATGGGGGCAATTTACAAGCTCCAACTCAATCTCTGCTGCAGATCAAAGCTCATAGAAAAAGAAGTTATTTCCTTGATTCTTCTCTCACAGACTGCAGTACCTCTTACCACATTATGGCTTAGCAAAACAGCATGAAATTCCTCCTTAAGGGAATGTCTGTGGAGGGCAGTGCACCCATGGGTGGAGACTCAAATGCTTGGGGCATAAGCTGTGGCTTTGGAACCAGCTTAGGATGGATAGTCTTGGATGAAGGGAGAATCAGTAGTGGTTAGTGTAATACTCAGAGGATAATAATTGGGATCTGCAGTACCATATCTCCCCCTTGCCCCAGCCTTTTTCTGCTTTTAGCTTGCCACTATCATGGATCAGTTCTACTGTCTTCTCTTTAAAGGCCCACGACCATATATTTATTTTTAAGGAACTGAGAGTAAAGGCCTGAGCTTCTTGATTTATGGCTTTGGGTAGTATAATGGATTTGAAGAAAGAGGGCAATCCATTTGTAGTAAAAACTATTCAAGATGAAAATGCTGAGCTTCTTAATTCAGAGGGTGAGTGTTAGAGGTATAGATCCTAATGTAAATTAGTGGAATTTTCTATTGGACACCTTTCCCTCCTCCTTCCCCCAAATGTACAAATGTTGAATTTCCCATTAGTGCTGGAGACAATAATATGACCTTGATGCCCATTGTGGGATTAGGCTATCTGACCTGAGTAGTCCATTTTAGTATCAAGCTATGCATGATGGGAATGCATTTAGACAATGGAAAAAGGTGACCCACCTCTCCTAAAATTCTCTTGCCTGGAGCTGTCCAGCTTCTAGCAAGAGACATTTCCTTTGCTTCAAAGCTCAACTTTTCAACTCTTATGCAATTTCCTAGGCTAACCTAATTTTGGTTTTCAAACTTTAAAAGTTTTCTTCCTGAGCCTGTTTGAGCTATACAGAGCCATGGAACTGGGTCTATGTCTGGCCTTATTCCAGGGATAATGGGAGGCTCCCTGACTTCTGCCCCATTGCATTGTGATGTTTGTTTCTCACCAGGCCCATATCCCTGTCCATAGCCTCATCAACAGTCATTATGGATCAGAAAGAGACCTCTTCTTCTGTCCCAGATTAGACCCAGGGCCTTCCTTCTTGTAGAGCTTGACAGTGTTGGGGGAGTGACTATTTTGGTTAAATGGGAATTGAGGAAAATTGCAAATAATAAGCTTCAGGTTTTTTGTAAAATGGCTTCATTTTAAAGAAAGTTCCTCCAAGTTCCCGTTTCTATCCCTAAAACAGCAAATGTTTAGTAATTCACCTAGCCATACATACATCCCCTAGCCTCTTATCCTTTATCTTCTTGAAAGAACAGGTTTGCTGGTATTTTCATGCATTGGAAATAAATGATGACATTAATGAATTGGTCTTAATGAGCACATGGTTATTTAATCAGAAACTATGCAATGCCAACAAAGGCCCTTTGTGCTCCCTAAAATCATGCATTAATGTCCATTCTTCCTCAGTAGGCTTAGTTTGTTTTTTTAAACCCATGATTCTTTTAATTCATCCCTGGAATTGCTTATATTAAAAGGATGGCAGGATATAGAGGAGAGAATTTTCAAAGCAACCAAAGCAAATTCTTTTTCTGTACATACTTATACTCTTAACTCTTTGATGACTGACTGGGGATTTCTAGAGGAAAGTGAAAAGGGAAGGAGAGAGTGCTTGATAACAGATGAGAGCATGCCAGAGGATTCCAGTGTCTCACTGAAGGATAAACTATGTCAAAGTTTTTCTCTGTTTGCATCATCCTTAGTGCTTTGAAATCATATACAAATTGGGGAGATTTCCTTTCATATGATGTCTAGGAGTCAAACTATGGCTCTTTCCCAGTAGATTTGACCACTTTAAAAAAAGGAATTTCCAAGTCTCACCTGGGGAGTAAGTGATAACCTCTTACAATTGTAAATATTTAATTAAAATATATTTATCATCTTGGAAGTATTTTGTTTTACTTTGGAATCGGACCTATGTTTTCAACTATATAGGAGATTTCTGGTGTGGAAACCCCTTCTAGTTATGCAGATAGACATTTTCTTTGTGATTTACCTTCTTAGAGAGTTGCCTTATTAAGTAACTTGTCCAGAGAGCCACCCAGTTGGTATATCATAGGCAGGACTTCAAGTCTTTGCACAGTAACTCCTAAACTAGTTCCTTTAAAGACAGAAGGAAAAACAGTTCTCAATAACTTGCCCCTAATTTTCTTTCCCTTATCTTTTCTCAGTAACATAGAAATAACTCTTAATATCAAAGCTCAAGCAAAGGCCAGCATGGCATATTTCTTGGCATTCAAACATCAACTCTGCTATTCCTGAAGTGCTCTTGTATCCCAGTCTTCTGGTATAAATAAACTGCTTCCTTTCTTGTTCCTCTTCCTCCCCCTCTCTAGTGAGTTCTAATTGTCTTTTGGGAAATAGAATTCCTTGGGCAATTGATCCCTTCCAAAGGTGAGCAGCTTGAGAAACCAATTAGCAAATCTGCACTCCCTGTATTCTGATTATTTAGTGGAGGAAGTATAGGAATGTTGTATCACAGATTTAGAACTAGAAAGGACACTGACAACAGTTTATAGATGCAATAACTGAGAATTTGAGAGAAGAAATGACTTGAGGAAAGTCAGAGGTACTGAATGGAGAAGTCAAGGGGATGATGAGTAAAGTGATGTCAGCCAAGTACCTTTTTTGGACAGTACCATTTGGGATGAACTAGCCACCAAACACTGAAGAAAAAAGCTCTTTCCATCTTTTTGGTTTTGAACAATGCCAATAGAGATAGCCACACAGTGTCCTCTTAATGCCTGGATAATTAAAACATTTTCCTTGTGGCAGATTTTGTGAACTGTCACAGATCCTAAGGCACAGACATTGAAATCAATTAAAGTTAAAAAGTTAAATGGCAAAGTAATCCCTTGAGTTTTTATCCTTTCAACTTTTAAATTTATATCACTTTTTGACTAGGGGGGCTAGGGGCACAGGGGGAAAGGGGGAAAAATTTGGAGTTGGAGGACTAAGTTCAAATCTCAGGCCTGAGATTTGGTAGTTATGTCACTCTGGGCAAGCCTCTTCCCCTTTCTGGGTCCCAGCACTCCTTGTCAAATGAGGGAATAGGACAAGGTTGTCTCTAAAGTCTCTTCTTGCTCTAGGAAATAGTTTTCAGGAAATTAGAAAAAAAGATATATACAAATGCAATGATATAAACACAAGGAGTTAAGAGATTTAACATGTAATTGATTAGAATAGTTTGTGACTTAGTTGAATTTTAAAATTTAAAATTTTTAAAATAATCTCTTTGTTTTATAACTCATTGAATAGTTTAAAAAGGTTGAATCCCCTCTTTTGAACCATAATCTCTTCCTTCTGGTCTATTCCAATTTTCACTCTGTGACCATATCCTAATGGAATGACCATCTCACCCAGACTACCTAGTCTTACACCCTCTTCTCTCCCCTAGGAGAGTCTATCTCATGAGCCTTCCTTGATATTAGTGGAGCAGTCAACTGGAAAATATGTGTTCCTTTTATTTAGGTTGATACAGGGCCTTAGTTTGTTTGTTTATATTCACTTTAACTTTGAATGTGTGTTCTGTGACCCCAGGCTTCCCAGACACATTTCAGTCATATTATCTGCATTCCTTTACCTTGGTCCTTGTATCAAAATGTTCCCATTTTGATGATCTACTTTGGCATCTCCTTTGGTGTTCAGGCTGTATCCAGTAAGAATTTCTTTTTTTTTTTTTGCTTTGGAACATGTCAGATAATACTTTAGTCTCCCTTCCAAGATTCAGAATGTGACACACATTTTGCAGTTTAGAGAATAGTAGGAGAATGGTAGGAACCTGTTGTGACAAATGAGCCAGCCGTCACGGTAGTAGACCTCCCCCTGCTCTGGCCCACCAAACTTGATGGATTAAAAAGTAGAAACATCCAGGCGGCAATTGCTCATGGTTCCTTTAATGCTGACATTTTCTGGACAGCTGTCCACTCAGTGACAAAGTAAACCCACAAAACATCATCATCATAGCTGTTTATCAGCAAAGTCATGCCTTGATGCTGAGATAGACAGAGAAGGTTGTATGTACAGGAAACTCTTGATTATCCTTTGGCTCAGTGGCCAGTTTGATGCCTTGAATCTATACGTATACATGCATGTATATGTACATATTATATTCATCTGTGTATATATGTACATGCATTATATTTTAATTCTCCATTGAGTTTGTCATCCTCAAGTTGTTTCATTGCTTAATGAGTTTCTGTCCAAGGGGATTGAGGAGACTAGGAAGGAAAGGGGAAATCTCAAGCCAATCTCTCTGAGTGTTCAAAAAGAACTTACACCAAACACCATGCTCTGAATCCAGTACTGATTATGTTTCTCCAAACCATAACTCATCTCAATTTAGGAACAAAACCCCAAATAAATCAACAACCACAGTGATAAAAATCTTTGAAAATGAAATGTTCCTGCTTTTCTTTTATCAGACAGATGACAATTCCTTTGTTTTTGCCTTATTTGCCAGGAAAATAAGAACTATTTTTATTGTCCAACTGTTATATTATACTTAATTCAAAGGCCTGAGAGAATTTACTCTTTCTTTTTCCTTCATATGAATCATGATCTGCTTTCTCTTTGTCTTACCTTGCTCTGTTTTTCATCTATAAGCTACCTTAGGTCCTTTTGGAGGTAGATGGCATACTAATCTTAAGTAAATAAACTTGTTAAAACTTTTTAGTTACCATGGGGATATTTAAAGGTACCTGTATATCATATTCAATATTCAAATATTCATTTGAAGATCTTATTTCCTGGATTATAGTCATCTCCTCCCAAAGAAAGACATTCCTAGATTGTCAGATGTTTCATAATTCCACAGGGAATTACAATGGTTTTCTTTTTTCTGTTTGGGATCTAGTTAGATAGATACTCCCCCAAGTCATGAAAGAAGAGATGTCTCTGAAACCAGTTCATTACCCAGTCTTTGATTTAAATGTCCATCGCAGTGTTCTGTTTGTGTGATGACCATATATTGTCTGTTCTTTGTTGTTTGTTAAAATTCTTTATCATGTAGGTAAAATGCAGGATGGCAATATGGACACCAGCCAGAGCAAAGGTAACCCTTCCATTTTAACCAGGTTGTGGTATGTGATGTGTGGTCCCAGCCCCCTTCCTAAAAATGTGAACTTCAAAGCAGAGTGAAAAGAGATTGGCCTTATAGTGAAGGCCAATCTGCCAGACACATACATACCAATCCAAGGATGTGTAGCCTTTTTAGTGGGTGTAGTTGTTACTTGGACTTGACTTGAGCAAATACTAACAATCCAAATCTGAGCCACATAAAAATCATTTCCCCAGGCCTCTTTTCTTTACTTAGTTTGACTAGGGGCTCTGGTTGGTGTTCTGCAAGTTTTTCAGAATGGAAGCTGTTCATGGTCCAATGTAGTCCAGGGACAGTCAGTGTCTGAGAATCAACCAAGTCTTTATGGTTAAGAATGTGATTTGAGATTGACTTTGGGGGCTGAACAAATAGGATGGCAGGAAGCCTGATCCTGAGACTAAGGGATAAGGAATAGCTTTCCTTGGTTTCTTTCATCCCTGGTGGCCATCACCTGATGGCCTAAGAGCAGACATGAAAACTCAGCCTAGTCTATAGCACTGCTTTGGGGGCACAGCTTGAGTAAGTCTCTGTTCTCATTTCTGAATGAGAGAAGCATGGAAATTTGCTCTGAATGGTATGTAGAGACATGGTTTTTAATATCTGATTCATGAAATAAGCCATTTTGAATAGAAGTCACTGTGTTATGACCCCAGGCTAATGATACATCCATTTCAGAGGGAAGATGATTGTTAGGAATTAAGTGGGGTTGGATAATTATGCCCTTGATGCTTCCTAAATCCTTTGGGATACAAAAGTAGGCCTAGGCTTTAGAATTGATCTCTATTTTGAGCCCACTGAATACCAAAAGTCTCCTTAAGAATCTATGCTGGAGCCCTTGGAGTTTTGGGAGATCGTGGCCTTGAACATTTTATGGACAAGTTATTATTATTATTATTATTATTATTATTATTTATTATTATTATTATTATTATCTCATGAGTTACATGGCTGAGATCAAGTTCCAATCATGTAGAATCGGCCCAATGACCCATATGGGAGGGAACATAGAACATGAACTGTCACCACTAAAAAACCACAATTGTATTCCGAGTTCTTTTAAATTTTCCTAGGACATTATTGGCCAAGCATGGTGGTATCCATTGCTCTGCCTGAGGAATCAATCACAGATTTCTTGAGAAAGTCTGACTCTCCTCTGCCGGAAGACCACAATCTTCTAACCCAACCAGTAGATCTATATTGCTCTGCCCTGGGGGACTTCTTTATTCTGCCTCCTGGCATTGGTTCCTCCATGCAGTTTCAGGCTCATTCCTGTTAGAAAGGGGGAAGTTCCTTGACATCACAACTATGCAATAGAGTTGGATTCTGGACTTTATGGTGATGATATGTGTTCTGCATTGGTAGCCAAACAACAGGATGGGGCAGCGGCAATGGAGATGCAACCTCTGAAGAGTGCCGAAGGGGGAGATGGAGATGACAAGAAGAAAGCCAACATGCACAAAAAGGAGAAATCAGTCTTGCAGGGGAAGCTCACCAAGCTGGCTGTGCAGATAGGCAAGGCAGGTAAGTGTTCCAGCTGAGGGAGACGGAAGGATCAAGGGAAAGAGAATAACATGCTTCACATCTGACCAAACAAATGTGGCTTTAGTTCAATTCATTTTGGTTCACTTCACTTTATCCTGGGTAGAATGCAGTATAATGGGAAGTACAACACAGGATATTTTCTTATGAATTTTGAATCTAATAGGGAAGGAGGAACAAATACGTACATAATGATGATACAATGGAAAGTGGAATGAATAGTTAGTCAGAAAGTATTTATTAAACACCTATGTGTAAGACATAGAGCTAGGCTGTGGGAGGCAGGCAAATGTAATCAAACAAATCAAACAAAAGAAAACAGATGTAATCAAACCTGGAAAGAAACCTAAAAAGGGCAGAAGAAGTGAACAAACAGGTATAAAAATGCCCTCTCTCAATCATGTTTTATTCTAAGTAACTTTTATTAGCTATCCAAGAGAATGGAAACACCTTGAGAGAAAGACTCCCATTTTTATATTTATATGCTCAGTGTCTTACACATTCTAGGTGCTAATAAATAATTATTTAATTTCTTTGAATCCTAATTATTTCAGCATAGTATAATTTTGTTATAATAACAACTAATTATTACATTGCTAGAGATCACATCTCTTGTTTCCAAGAGTTAAATATCAATTAGACCTGTAGCTCAACTCTCCATGGTGAAGTATGACACAACAGATAAAAGTGTTCTCAGCTTAGTAAGGAGAACATGTAATTAGTTGTGTATATGTACATTTATTGTAATCTCTCCTAGTGGGCAGTAAACATCTTGAGGGCAGACATTTGGCTTAGTCTCTTTTTTCTCCTCTGATCCCTGTATAGTGTCTCTTACATAAAGTAGACTCTCAAGGAATGTTTTTATATAAATAAATGGCATATCTATCAACTTCTACCTTTGTTCTTTTTTCAAGAGTTTTCCTATTGTGTTTGCCTATTGGCAATATTTACTGTTTTTTATGATAAGAATACCAAAAAATTTAATAATCCTATTTCTATGTACGATGTAAATGACTCAGTGTCCTTCTGTAGATGACATGTGATATTCTCAAGGATAAGAGAAAATATCCATTTCAAATAAGGGAAATATGTATAACCATGGGAATTTCAATAAAAAGTACTTTGGATCAAGGAGTTTAATGCCTTTACTTTACAATTCAGGACAATGCAACAAAGATAGGATTAAAAATAAGATCTTTTGAGTCATTATGGTTATTTTGCATTGTCCGATCATCTGAACAATGTTACTTTGGATCATCTCTCAGATTGTGAAGCTTGCTTCTTGATATATACCAGTTTATTGTATATTGATATGATTTTTCCATTCTGAAGAAAGGAGTGATATCTCTTATAAACAGGGTGTTCTCGAAGTTTTATATAGTTTTAAGTTATTAAAACTTTTGAATCATCCTGTATAATAATTCACTTGTTGGTTGTAAACAAGTGGAATACAAAGAAATGAATTTATCTGTTTGCAATTAACTGGTAGAAGAGACATTAATATCAGCACCTTGGAGAGCTCCAAATAGTGAGGCTGTTCCTGGAAGAAAGTCTAGATCAGTGGTCCTCAAACTTTTTCGATAGGGGGCCAGTTCACTGCCTCTCAGACTGTGGGAGGGCTGGACTATAGTAAAAACAAAACCTCACACTCTGTCTCCACCCCTCAGCCCATTTGCCATAACCCAGTGGGCTGCATAAACATCTTCAGCCCGCTGCATCTGGCCCATGGGCCATCGTTTGAGAACCTCTGGTCTAGATCTTCTTACAGGTATATTGTATTTTCTTGAAGTCCTGTATTACTTGGCACCTTCTTAGTTGTATGCTACATTCAGATATGTCATCACTCAATCAGGTTTTATTTACCATTCATTTAACATTTATTGATTCAGTTTGTATCAAAAACTGTCAAGCTCTGAGCAGATAGCCAATAATCTGAGCTTGGTCAGCAATAGCTAGCCAAGTATTTTAAGGGGTAAATAGGGGCACTAATCATAGTTGGTTTGCAAAGTGCTATCCTTACAAGAACTCTTTGAGAGAAATTATTAATTATAGCTCTAGACATGGAAAAGAATTTAGAGATCATGCAGCCCAACCTTCATACTTTAAAGATGAAGAATGGTGTCGCAAAGAGGTGAAGCATTTTTCTCAATGTCACATAGATAATAAAAGACAGAACTGAGATTTGATTCCAAGTTCTCAAAATATTTTCCATTGTACCATGCCTCCCCAAAATTGAATTATCCCAATTATGCAGATGAGAAAAGTCAGGGATCCACTAATGGATAAGAAAAGAAGAATGTAGGGTAAGGAGGCCATGTCTCCTGAAGGTCTTTTATGAAAACACAGCTTTGTCTCTCAAGAACAGAATATTGTTTCACTCAGGTTAGCTCCCAGGTCTTTCCCTACTTTGCTTGACTCCATGAGGACATTAGTTATAGTGAAAGCTAAACACAAACTCCTTGCTATTCTCCTCTTCGGCAGGTGCTGTCCCCCAGCTCTAATTATAGCAGCCGTGGTTTGGAGAACAGTAGCAAATTACAGGCTTTGCTGACTATATTTAAATGAGGAGCATTGTAACGATCCTGAGCTCAGTTTCCAGGCTCTGAACATGTAAGGCAGGGCCTGGAACACGTGGCCTTTAAGGCAGAGCAGCAGGGGGCCCTGCAGCTGCATGCAGAATCCAGGCATGGAGCCTTTCTGGCACCTGGGATGCATTGCTGCTGCTTGGCGGACCAGGATTCACTTGTCAAGTGCTGACTGCTCAACATCCACAAAGGAGTGGAAGTATATCAGACTTCCCTTTGGTGATAATGAACATGGCGATGACAAACATTCTTCTCCAAAGCCCTCCCATAGCCTTACTTCAGTTTACCATTGCAGCCTGATTTCTTTAGCCTTGGAGATTTACTAAGCATCTGCCTTCTAACCCTGCCAGGAAGGACTTGCTAACATCATGTATTCCCATTTCACACATGTGGAAGTTAAGGTTCAGAAAGGTTATACGACTTTTCCCAGAGTCACATAACTAGGAAGTGTTCCAGCTAGTGTTTCAACCTATTTCTTTTTGGTTGAAGACCATTATTCTTTCCTCCTATGTAGGTCCTTAGTACTAATTATACTTGGTTAACTTTCCCCCATATGTGTCCCTGGGAATTTGTGCTTCTGTCTGTATTTAGGCTGCAGTCTTTATTTAAATCCAACCTTTGTTTCAAACTCCCCTTCTTGCAAAAATAATTCCATGATCCTAGCAGTCTATGATGACCTCTTCTTCCTCTAAACACCTAAAGGATTGACTGTTAGCAAATTGTCAATTCATCGTTTCATATGTCATCTTCCTATCCAACTTGTACATCGCCTAGCAGTAATGATTTATAGCTTCTGGTTTTCTCCTGCAGGCCTTTGTCAAATATGTACATGTGGAAGCACACATACACACACACACACACACACACACACACACACACACACACACACATATATATATATATATACACACATATGTTTGTATATACACATACATATGTGTATGTGTTTTATATATGTGCAGATATAAAACTGTACAAATGCTAAAACACCAGCTATGTTCATTTATTTTTTTATTATTGCTAGTTGTCATGTATAGACTTGAGAGCTATAAGCTGAAGGTGAGAAGCTCACAAAATTTCTAGTCCAACCTTCTTCCCTATTCACAAGACCAGAACTTATATAATAGAAAAAGCCCTGAACTTGAACTTGAAACCAGAAAACTTGATTCAGATTCTTAGCTCTAGTGGAACATTCCTTCCTTAGGTAATCTTAAGCAAATTGTTTCCCTTCTCCTTCAGTTTTCTTCTCTTCAGTAAAATGAGAAGGTTGGTCACTCCTATCTTTGACATTTTCTGCATCCCTCTGACTTTGCATGCATTTTGAAAAAAAAAATAAAAAAGCTATTATTTATAAAAAAAGAAAAATCCCTGACATTATATGAGATGATGTTACTCATATTCTTCTGAAAAAACATAACACCAGTGAGAAGCACACAGTGTCCTGCTCATCAGAAACTTCTCTCTTATGGAAACTTTCACTCACTGATCCTCATTATCTTCTAGGAAGCAAAATAGAACAAACTTTATACCACTTATTTGAGAGGTCTGGCCCATTCTTTCAAGTATTACTGTTTCTCTACTGAGCTCAGCACATTACTTAATAAATGTCTATCACATTAGCATTCAATGAGTACATGGTCCAAAGTACCCTGCTTAGGACACCAGCCTTCCCAATGTGAACAGAGCCTTATCTGAAATCTTGTGAGCAGGATGCAGAAAAAAAACTGACTAATTCAAAGAGGGAGGCAGAAGAGATACTCTTGGAAATCACTGAGGGACATATTCAGCAGAAAATATGAATAAATAGGAAATAATGAGGCTGTTGATTTAAAAACCACATCAGAGCTGCTGGCCACAAATGAATGTCACCTTAGGAGTGAGTGACATATCTGATACAGTAGGTATTGACTTCCATCCCAGTAACATTGCTACCATAAAAAACCTCTTTCTGGAGCTGCTCTCTGAGAGCTACGTCGGAGCCAGTTCATAAATCACACAGGAAAATGACCTTGTTTTGGACTCCAAAGGAGATAGGAGAAAGAGGCACAAAGATAAATGTGAATCAGTCAATGACAAAGCTGGGATTGAAACTGAAGATTGACTGCTAATCCCAGTTTGTGACTTTGAACAAATTGTTTCCAGTTTATGGATCTCTATAGAAGGGTGGACTAGACAATCGCTAAGGTCTCTGTGGATTCTAAAGGACTATGATACATGAATCCCAAAGGAGAAGGTTAGGTGAAACACTGATCCTCATGCCAGGTGGGCTATAACAAAACCACATCATCAAAGTGAGTGACATGAACCCACCATATTTAGGTGAGGCTCCTCAGGTGGGCATCTTCCAGAAAAAGGACTTACTTATTTCAAACAATTAAAAAAAATAAGCCCAAGGATCTATTTTAGACCCTGCAGAAAAAAGAAAAGGAATGCTAAGTCATGATTCCTACCTTCATGGAGGTTATATTCTAGCTGGGCATATGATGTTAGTCTGAAATACCCACATGAAGTGATAGCATGTGACATGAGGCACAAAAGTGATTACGTGGCTCGGGTCATAAATAGCACAAGAGTTTAGAAATGAAGAACATAAATGGGAATGAATGGCCCTCGAAGTGGCTTTGTATTAAAAACAGGCTAAAGCTGGGTCTTGCTGGATTGGTAATGTTTGGGAAGGAAGAACATTGCAGGTAAGATAAGACAATAAAATAACTTTTGATTGCTTAGTACACATCTCCAAATCCTTCTGGAGTGAATCAAGAAAGGAAATGCCAGATTCACAGTCCAGGGACCAGCATACAGACTCCTAATCAGATGCTGATCTGGACTGGAAAGAACCTATTAAGCCATCTAGTCCAACGTTTTGATTTTATAAGTGAGGAAACTAAGCTGAATAGAAAGAAGTGAGTTGGCTAAGGTTGTACAAGTTAGGAATTTAAACTTGACTCTTCTAGGACAGAATTAAATACTTTTTCACTACTCCAGGTAGAAGAAGATGCAGGAAATAAAGCCTTAGCTTCCTACCAGGAATCCTCATTGTCTCACTGCTGATCTAACTCTGCTTATTCAGGAGAAATAGGGTTCAGGACCTGGCTATCCTGAAAAGATCCTCCAGTTAAGCTTTGGTTATAAGTCTGTCAATTTCTTTTCAGTTTAAAAAATTAGAAACACTTAACACTTACTAGCTGTGTGACCCTGGGCAAGTTGCTTACCCCCAATTCCCTTGCAAAAAAGAAATAGAGCTATTTAGAAGGGAAAATATATTAGGCAAGGCACTTTAGTTGTCCTGAAGGGTCTTAAAATGGAAGGGAAGTTTGAACTTATTTCCAAAGGCAGACCTAGGAGTAGCAGCAAGAAATTTCAGAGAGGTAGATTTTTGTTTGGATTAGCTTCTTAACATCTGGAACTATCTAAAAGGGAAATCAAATGGCTGTGGATGTCATGAGTTGCCCATCTCTCAAGGTCTCCAACTTTATTTTCTGTGACCCCCTGGCTGGGATGCTATAGAGCAGTTTTCTCTTAATTATGAGCAACTGCATTTTGAATGTTGATAGTTTGTGATTCATCCCTGGATTGGTCCCTGATATCTCCTTTAGTTGGTTTTCTCCTGTGTTCCAGGCCTTGTGATGTCTGCCATTACGGTGATTATCCTGGTGCTGTACTTCACCGTGGACACCTTTGTGGTGAACAAGAAGCCTTGGCTGCCTGAATGTACTCCAGTCTATGTCCAATACTTTGTCAAGTTCTTCATTATCGGGGTGACTGTGTTGGTGGTTGCTGTGCCTGAAGGGCTCCCCCTTGCTGTCACCATCTCTTTGGCTTACTCTGTGAAGGTAAGAGGCAGGGAAAAGACCCCAGTGATGAGCCAAACAGGTGATGCAGCCCCCTGTAGCACATTGTGTTTCTCATTCTCAGATGGTGGGCAATGGGGACAATTGTCTTGGGGCTTGGCAAGAGCCTGGGGTCACACAGCAGCTGAGAAGAGTGTGCTGATGACTGCTGTCATTCAGGGAGAGGGCATGTGAAGCTCCAACCCTTTCCCATAGAGCCTCTCCACCTGCCTTAGAAAGGAGCTCTGAGCATCATTTCTATAGCCCCTGCCTCAACTCTTGCTCCACAGAATTATTCAGCTCATCCTAGTATAATACTGGAACCCAAGGGTCCCCTTGAAGCTTGGAAGAGGTAAGTTGAAGACAAAATTAAATTGTTCTTCATAGAGCAAGAATTCAAATTAGAGAACCTTGTGCCACAAAAGATGGTTATGGTCTCAGTATCGAAGGAGCCCTCCCCCCAAATTCAGATTCAAAAATGAGTATGTTTCTAAAGAAAAGTAAGATGGGACAGCTAGTTAGTACAGTAGAGAGAGCACCAGTCCTGAAGTCAGGAGGACCTGAGTTCAAATCTGGCCTCAGACCCTTAACATGTGTTAGTTGTGTGATCCTGGGCAAGTCACTTAACCCCAGTTGCCTCAGCAACAACAAAAAAAAAAAAAAAAAGAAAGAAAGAAAGAAAAGAAAGAAAGAAAGAAAAAGAAAAGTAAAATGTCTGGAGTGTAGCCTTTGCCTTTTAATATCCTACCAAAAATACAATTGTATCTTCCCATTATACATCTACTTTGTGACTTGTTAACCAAATGATAGACTCAATGGACCAGCATTTGTCTGAGATGGCTATTGATATATGACATTCAATTTCAGTTCTCTGCCCCAACTTCAACTCTGGGACACAATATCTCCTCTGTTAATTATCCCCATTTTAACCTTTATATTGCCTTCATTTCACCTGGGTAGAAGGAGAAATATTCTTGGAAAGGCAAAGAATCATGTCCCCACTTCATAGAAAGGAATTTTCAAGAATCGTCCAAGTACATGGCAAGAGTCAGTTTCCTAGCTAGGACTTGGGTTTGGGTGCCCAGCTGTAATTTCATATGGAAAACAGATCTCTTGAAAGTTGCCAAAAAGAGCTGCCTCACTGTAAGTTATACACACCTTATCACTACCATTTTTAGGGTACACCAAATAAATAGAAAGCCCCAAATTCCAAGAGTTAGAACCTAACATTTAGCACCTCATAATTAGAATTCTTGGGAAAATTATTTTTAAAAATTTTAGCTGCCCTCCAAATTAGCAACTTATTACTGCAGTGGACCCATTTCTCTATTTAGTCAAACATGAAAGAGTTGGCTTGCCACCTGGGGTTGTTTTTCAGTAATTTAGTCCTCAAGTTAAAATCTTTCCAGGCCTATAATTGATGGGTAATTTACACAGTTCTAAGTTCTTGTTTGCTGTCATTTATCCATAACCCTTTTAATTATGGGATATACTAATGGGATCTAGGAGCTGTCCATAGTTGTGGTTCCTTCAAAACAATAGGACAGCAGGATTGGGATTGTCATGACATACCAGAGCTCAAGAATTTGCTGGTACCCAAACTCAATGTATTGATTGACTGACGTTGGATATAGATTCTTTGAATTTAAGTTGGTCTGTCTGGATAGCCTGTTTCTCAAATGTTTGCCCGTCCTTGGATCATATTTTCCTATTGTTCCCCTTCAGATCCTATTTCTTTAACATTTCCAGTGTTCTTCTTGACCCCAGGTATGGCACCTACCTCTGATCCCTGTTGGCTTGGTATCTCATGCAAACTACCCTAAGAACTACCCTCTTTTGGCCAATCAACTTATGTTGTCCTGAGCTAGTCTCACAAACTGAATTTATTTTTCCACCTAAACTAGTCTGCTTGTACTACAACTCATACTATGGAGAACCCTCTTGTATTGGTCTGTCTTGGCCTGATCCTCTGGAAGGTGACTAATATTGACCAAGGTAGATTCTTCACTGTCCCACAGTTTTTTCACTTAATAGATTTGAATATGCAGCCCTCTAGAGGCTAATTATTTTCTCATGTTCTCTATCTCTGGAATTTTAGTATCCTTCTCCAAGAAGGTAGGGCTGTTTGTAAATAGCTATCTATTTGTAAATAGCTATCTCATCAATGGCAAATAACCAAAAAAGGACAGGATCCCACAAATTTTTTCCCCACACTAAAAAAAGAAAAATGTAAAATATTAAATAAATACCATAATATAATCAAATATTAATATATCTTGTATACATATATTTTATTTAACATATACTTTAACATATTTAACATGTATTGGTCTACCTGCCATAGGGGAAAATTGGAACAGGAGGTTTTGCAAGGGTCAATGTTGAAAATTTACCCATGCATATGTTTTATAAATAAAAAGCTATAATAAAAATATTAATATATCTAAGTTCTATCTTTGTTTCATGATTATTAAGAAAAGATGTCATTTAAAACAAAACTAAGTGTTGTCAACTCCAAGGTACAGACTGGTACCTTACTCATGATAGATTTATAAGTTATGGTGTGCCCACTTGTCCAGATCCTATACACATTTCTGCTAGTCCCATAGTAACTAGTGGAGATTTTAATATTTGTCTATTTCCTGTGTGTTTTTAGCTTGAGGGCCCCAAAGTATTTAGGAAGATAGGGATGGAGGAACAGTGATTAGGAAGAAATGAGGAATTTAAGAAATATTGGTAAATAACTGGTAAACAAACCAATCAGTCAGTGTTTGAGGCTGATCCTAATCATGACTCTGTCCACAAGATTTTACACATTGCGAGAAAACAGACTAACTCATCATAAAACCACTTGATTGATTAGTCACTTGCTTTAGAATCTGGGATCCTCTTCCCTTCACTTTGCTATAGTGGATGCTATTTCTATACTAAGGCTCCTGCCACTTGGCCAAAGCCAGTTGTGAGCAGGCTGTGTTTTTCCTTCCCTTTTTATCTCTCAGAAAATGATGAAGGACAACAACCTCGTACGGCACTTGGACGCCTGTGAGACGATGGGCAACGCCACAGCTATCTGTTCTGACAAGACGGGGACGCTGACCACCAACCGGATGACTGTGGTTCAGGCATACATTGGGGATGTCCACTACAAAGAGATTCCAGAACCCAGTGTCATCAACTCCCAAACCATGGAGCTGCTGGTGAATGCCATCGCCATCAACAGTGCTTATACCACGAAGATTCTGGTAAGTGAGTGGGGACTGCTAGTTGCAGCGGTCAGTGAGACCCAGTGCATTGGAATCACTGGGCACATTTTGAAACATGCTTCATCTTAAAACATCTTACCACTGGCCACCAGATACTCAAAACGATTTTTCAGTATCTAATTAAACCATTCCGTTCATGATAAATTCATCTTTTTATTATACTCTTATTTAAGAATGGGGAACATTAACTATGTCTTTAATGGCTGACACAGGCTCAAAAGTTGGGGGGGGAAAGAGTCAGCCATACAGATGTTACTTCCAGATGTTTGACATTAAACAATCAAAACATATAGGTAAAGAATAAAGTGTTTCACATTTGTTCCAGATGTTTTTCTTCTATTATACTTCAGAGAATAATTTCTAATCAAGTTTCTGGGGCAGCTATGAGCTGTCTAACTTCCCTTGACAAAACCACTGCCTCTCTGAGTATTGACACTTCTCAGAATCATATTATAATATAAATGAAGCCAGCACAAAGTGGCAATGAAATTGGAATGGGTCACTGAAAATAAGATGGCCTCTTCTGTTCTTCAGACACTTATGTGGGGAGGAGTGGCAACTGCACTGTGAGGAGAGCCTCCCCATATCCCTGGGGCTGAGGATGTGAATAAAATCAGAAAGTAGGTCAGCTTGGTATGCACAGAATGCTAATGAGGGAAGGACCTAAGGTGCAATGCAGAGGACCACAAGATGGTTCCCTTTGCAAAATTAGAATTTTAAAAAAGTGATACACATTTCTACTAACTATTGAAGCAGGTCATTATCTACTATGGACTTATCCTAAAGATATGGTGGACTAGGAATTTCCCAAAGAGGCTTTTGGGTCATTTCAGGGGAGTGAGAATTATGGAGAATGATTGAATTTCATGGAATGGAATGGTCTAGGAGTCAGAGGACTTGGGTTCAAGCCCCAGCTCTATAACTAGCTTGCTGGGTGCTATAGTGAGACTTCTTTTATCTATCTAATTCTCAGTTTTCTTATTTGTACAATAAGTGTGTTGGATCAGATGGTCTGACACCTAGCTTTAATGACAAGGTCAAGGTTACTCAAACAATCACAGTAGGAGCCTAACTCTTTGTGTATCTAAATCAAAAGTCTTAGCAGGCTAGAGTCACTGACACTGGATCCAGTATTTAACTGGGGTTAAAATCTTGACTTTACCATTTATTAGCTTTAGGTATATCACTGAACCTCTCTGATTGGCCTACATCACTGGTGCAAAATTCAAATAGAAGTTGATTCTGGACAGAATATTGATTCAGAAAATCACGAATTAACATCACTGTGTTGTATTATATTTTTATTTATTTTGTTTAAAATTTCACAATACAATTTAATTTGATTCCTGGAAACAATTAGGGAGTTTTGCTGATGGACTGGCTACCTGGGGGCCTGCAAGTTTTACACTTCTGTCCTAGAGGATTATTTTAGAATCTCTTCCAACTTTAAAACTGTAGCTGTTTTGGAAACATTAATGGTAGAATGAAAATTCCTTTGCAAGATCTTGAGTGACTTTTATTGTATTCAATTCATACAAAATGGTCTAAAGAAATAGTGATTAATTTTTAAATGCCTGATGATAGTAATAATAATGCTAACAATTGCATTTCAGTTCTTTGAAGCTTGCAAAGCATTTTGCATGCTATATCATTTTGATTATCCTATCAACTGTGTGAGATAGGTGCTACATATTCCTATTCCTATTTTACAAGGGAGGAGACTGAGTCTGAGAGAGAAGCTAAGTGATTTGCCAAGGATCCCACAGCTATTAAGTTTCTTAGGCAGAATTGGAATTCAAATCTTACTCTCCATGCCTTGTGCCACTTAGTTTTTTAAAATATAATTAAAGGAATACTGAGCTAGGAATCAAAAAAATCTGAATTTGAGTCTTAGTTCTACCAGTGACTAATAGGTTGTATGATCTTGAGAAATCCAATTAGTCAATTTTCTTCTTGAGATCTCTATTCTCTCAACTGTAAAATTAGAGGGGTTAATCCCATGATTACTAAGGTTACTTAGAACTCAGAGCAAGAAAGAACCTTATGGAGCATCTATGTCTTTTTTATATCTAAGAGATTTATGATGAGTTTCAATTGCTCTAAGAGAGAGAGAGAGAGAGTGAGTAATAACAAGAGTGAGAGAATGTTGAAGGAATGAAGAAGAAAGGGAAGGAGAAAAAGAAGGAAAAAACTTTCATCATCTTGTGGCCACCTGCACTACAGATGAATATTTCTAAATGTAATTAGACTGGTCCTCAGACATCAGAGATGGTGCCCATTGGCATATTTATCCATACCTGGGCCTTTTTAGCTCGCTAGACCCTCAAAGATGCTTTAATGACCTTTGGGAATGCAAGATCCCACCTTACTGTGGTATGATGAGGCTAACCTGTAGCTGGTTAGATCTAGACCACTGGAAGGAGGGAGTTCCCACCAATGTTATAGGGGAATTTGTGTCATAATTGCAATATAACTTAGTTATCTGAGCATTTCAGGGATAGAGTTTTTTCCTGTACTTTATAATGCAGATATTTGTCTCAGTTTTCTTCTTCTGATGTAATCTTGCAGCCAGCATCACGGTTTGTTGCTAAGAGGATCAAGGCTGTTTAAAGAAAGGGTTAGAGCCATCTGGCCAGTGTTTATTCTGATTTGGTCGCTGAAATGGTTGATTCAAGCTGAATTTTCTTGACAGTAGTGTTGAAATGAGCAAAAAAAAATTATTAGACTATTAAACCGAGAAGGAACTTTCAGGATCAAGATTATGGTATAATCCTCTCATTTGCCATTTTTCTCTCCTCCTTTTTTTAAAAAATCTTTTAAAAACAGTACCTTATTTTTCCCAATTACATGTAAATATAATTTTCAACATTCATTTTTGAGTTCCAAATTGTTTTACTTCCTTCCTTACCACCCTCCAAAGACAACAAGCAATCTGATGTAGGTTATACATGTACAATTAGATTAAAATATTTACACATTAGTCATGTTCTGAAAGAAGAATCAGAATGTAAGGGGAACACTATGAGGAAGAAAAATTTTTAAATGTTAAAGTATTCTGCTTCAATCTGCATTCAGAATTCATAGTTCTTTCTCTGGATATGGATGACATCTTCCAACACAAGTCTTCTGACTTGGATCACTGTATTGCTGAGAAGAGCTAAGTTTTTTATAGTTGGTCATCAAACCATTGTACTGTGTACAAGGTTTTCCTGGCTCTACTCACTTCATTCAGCATCAGTTCATGTAAGTCTTTTCAGGTTTTTCTGAAATCTGCCTGCTAATCATTTCTTATAGCATAATAGTATTCCTTTATATTCATATGCTATGTGTTCAGCCATTCCCCAATTGATGGGCATCCCCTAAATTTTCAATTCTGTGCCACCATAAAAAGAGCTGCTATAAATATTTTTGTATATGTGGATCCTTTTACTTTTTATGTTCTCTTTGGGATATAGACTGCTTGTTTTTCTGTAAGTTATAGGATTATAAATACAGGGCTGGAAGGAACTTTAAAGACAATCTAATCCAAATCACTCATTTTATGGATGAGGATAATAAGACCTAATGAAAGAGTAATGAATGAATTGCCCAAAATAACATAAACAAAGTGTCAAAAGATGAATTTGAATCCAGGTTTTCTGACATCCGAGCCAGTACTCTTTCCCCTCTACCATGATATCTTTTTCAATGTTCTGTTGATGCTTTAATTTTTTTTCATTGCTATCTATCCTAATAATACACTTGGGCCATTTATAGAACTGGCTGTTTTAGCAAAGTAAATAGTTAAGCATAAAAGATCAGACCCTTAGCCATGCCTAACAGTATACTTAGAATTCTGAATTCATGTATAGTCACTCCATTACTTCTCTGTTTGGAAAAAAAGCAAATAGGTTTCTTTATCAGTATGCTGGAATCAAGACCGATTTTCCAATGAACTGAATTCTGATGTCTATTATTACTTTATTTTGTTGTAATAATTTTGAATCTTGTTCTCTTTGTTTTATTCAGCTTGCATCAGTTCATCTGTCTTTTCAAGTTTCTCTGAATCCTTTATATTATATTACATTCTATTCATATATAGTGTCTTCAGCCATTCTTCAACAAGAAGTTGCCCATATTGCTTACAATTTTGTGCATCCTGAACAATATTGCTATAAATATGTTGGTACCTACAGGATCTTTCCTTCTCTTCTTAACTCTCTAGTGATATATACTGGAAGAAAGGTAAAGATAATGAGTTTAATTTTGGACATATCTTTATAGATACTTATGGGTCATTTAGATTGACATAGATATCTACATGTCCAGAAGACATGTGGAGATGCTCAAGTGGATCTCAGGAGGGAGGTGAGAGCTGGATAGGTAGATCTGAGCACTATCTACATAAAGATATAATTGAACTGAATGGAGCTAAAAGAGGAGAGAAGAGGATCCAGAATGGAATTGGCTTGAAGTCTGAAAAACTTAAGTTTAAATCCTGCTTCAGACACTTAGCAGCTACGTGATTCTGAGCAAGCTGCTTTTAATCTTTTTCAGGCCCTTCGTTTCCTCATGTGTAAAAGGGAGCTCCTAATGGCACCTACCTTACCTGGCTAGTTTGAGAATTTAATGAGATTAAGTATGTAAATCCTATTGAAAACATTAAAGGACCATAGATTAACTGTTATTGAAGTTAATCATGAAGCAAGGCTGACTGGATGACCAAATTTTTGTTACATCAAAGCAACTGAATCCTCACTTTCTCAAGGCAACCTTTTTTACAGTTTTCTAATCAGTTTACTGTCTTGCTGACTGAGGAGGCCATTCTAAACTCTTTCATTTCTCCTCAAACTTTCTATGGCACCCTTCTTCCACCTCAGCTGAGGACTTCCCTCAGATTTATAAAAAAAAGTTGCTTGCTTGAGACTTGCTGAGACTGTTCATTTTATATCTTTTAGATGACTTCCTTAATTGTCACTTTCTCCTCTATTTCATATGAAGAAATGGTTTTTTGCCTTGTAGAGATGAACTCCTTGGCATACACAAGTTGTCCCCTTCTATACAATCTTTTCTACCAGATTTCTCCTTTCTTTCACTCACTACTCTCTCATTAATCTTCAGTCTCTTCTCTGTCTAGTGATTGCTTCCTTGCTGCCTCCAGATATTCCCATATCTTTCCCATCTATCGTCATCTAGTAGCTATCATCCCGTATTTCTCATCCCCTTCATGGTTAACCTCCTTGAGAGAGCCATCCATACTCAATATGGATGTTGGGTAATATGGCTTTGGGCCTCACCATTCAACTAATGATCTATCAATTGCTAAATATAATTGCTATTTCTCATTCCTCATCCTTTTAGACCCCTTTTCAGTATTGGAAACTGTCAATCAAACTATATGACTATGGTCAGACTATGGTCTGTCCTCTCTAGATATTCATGAAACTTCTCTTGGCTTGTTCTCAATCATTTGACTGATTCTTCTTAATCTCCCTTTAGATCATGCTCCTTAACTGTGGATATCCCTCAAGGATTTGTCCTTGGTCTTTTTCTCCTTTCCCTCTATACTATCTCACTTGGTGAACACATCAGCTCTTATAAACAAGTTCAATAATTCCTAGATTTAAATAGCTAGTTCCAGTCTTCTGAATTCTAGACTTAAATTACCAGTTATTTCTTGGACATCTTGAACTGGATGTCTTATAGATATCTCAAATTGACTATGTCTAAAACAAAACTTCTCTCTCCCTTCCAATTTTTTATTTTTATAATAGCTTTTTATTTTTCAAAATACATGCAAAGATAGTTTTCAATATTCACCCTTGCAAAACCTTGTGTTCCAAATTTTTCTCCCTTCTTCCTCCCCCAGAAAGAAATCAATTCAATATAGGCTAAACATGTACAATTTTTCTAAACATTTTTCCACATTTATCATGTGCATTACTTTTAAATAGATTCTATATTTGTCATGTGTGTAAGAAAAATCAGACCAAAAGGAAAAAAAAGCATGAGAAAAAAAGCAACAAAGAAAAAAAAAAGGTGAAAATACTGTGCTTCAGTCCACATTCAGTCTCCATAGTTCTCTCTCTGGATGTGGATGACATTTTCCCTCTCAAAACTATTGGACTTGTCTTGAATCACTGCATTGTTGAGAAGAGCCAACCTATCATGCTTGACCATCACACAATCTTGCTGTTATTGTGTACAATATTCTCCTGGTTGTACTCATTTCATTCATCATCCATTCATGTAAGTCTTTCCAGGTTTTTCCAAAAATCAACCTGCTCATTGTTCCTCATAAAACAATAATAAGGAAGGGCTAATTAAATGCTGTACAGATTTAAAAAGATTTTTTTTTGTTCCCGTCATATCTCTAGTCCAGATGAATGGAGGCAGGAAGATGAATGTCTCTGATACCATAGGAAACATCATTGAAGCACCGGGGAGAGGGAAAGCTCTCTGGTGGTCACTAATCAGTTCCTCATAGTTTTCAAGCTGTTTGGTTTCAATTAGGTTTGAATGGCCTAGGTTTCAATTAGGATTATGTCTTTACTTGAAAAGAAAACATAAACAAAAACAAAGCAGTTGTTTATTTCATCTCAAATTAATCAACTTTAACTCTGATCTCTTCTACTCTTAGAATCCTAATTTTGTTCTATTTTCTAAATGGGCTGCAGTCTTGTTGGAATCCTTGGGAATTTAATCCCACACTGTTGGGATTATCACTACCACCATCACCATCAACAATAACAGTGAGAATAATTATGGTGATGATAGTAATTCTTTCTAAAACACTACATTTTTAGAAGTTCCTTTATTACAAGAAATTTGTGAGGTAAGTTGCACAGGGGCAGCTAAGTGGCACAACAGAGTACCAAGCCTGGTGTCAGAAAGACTATTTGTAAATTCAAATATGTTCTCAGACTCATTACTAATATGATCCTCGACATGTCACTTAACCCTATGTTACCCATTTACCTCAGTTTCCTTATTTATAAAATGACCTGGAGAAGGAAATAGCAAATTTTCCAATATCTTTAATAAGAAAACCCAATTAGGGTCATGAAGAGTTGAGCAGGATTAAAAAAGATTTCACAACAACAAAGTAGTGTGCTACTCTACCAACAATGCATCTGTATACATATCTTTACACAAATCCTCCAGCATTGACTATTTCCATCATTTTCCATCTTTCTCCATTAAAGTCATATACTAAATGACAGAGCCCAGACTAAAATGATAAGACTGAGAACTGGAAGGAACTGTTGAGATTATCTAATCACAGGACCTTGGGATCAGAGAATTAGAACTGGAAGGGAACTTAGAGACCATTGAATCCAACCTTATCTTATGGATGGGGAAACTGAGGCTGAAAAGGTTACATTATATAAGCTGATTTTAATTTTTACTAGTGGTAATAGGATAAATGAAGTAACATTCTAGGTGAGTGAATGAAAGGAAGGGCTAATTATGAGGTAAAATCTCAGAGTTGCTTTGATTTTCATTTGTCTTTTGTTAATGACTTGGAACATTTACATGGTTATTAATAGTTTATACTTCTTCTTTTGAGAACTGTTTTGTTTGTATGTTTGACTATTAGAAAGTGGATTTTAGCCTTAAATATTTCCATTAACTGAGTGTGTATCTTGGATATTAGACTCTTATCAGAGATATTAGATAAAAGAATTTCCCAGTTGACCTTCCCATCCTGATCTCAAAATGGTTATGGAACTTGAATATTAAAGGTCATATAAAAATAGAAAAGAACCAAATAAAGTACTTTTTAGATGACTAGACAGTAAATTCTTAATATAACAAGGGATAGAGGAGAATACAAAATATAAAATGCATAATTTTATAATATGAAATTGAGAAAATATGTGCAAATGATATAGTATCTTTTTCATTGAATAGCTTGTGATAATATTTGTGAAGCACTTTGCAAATCTTAATATGATACATAAATGCTAGCTATTATCATTATGATTATTATCATTTTTGATTATTGGAAGTCTTGAAGTTAAGGCTTAATAACTGCTCGTTGGCTCATTTGTTTAGGGAATTCATTTTCAAGAGAATTTTTGGACATAATGCTTCTATCTATCACTGAAATTCTAGAATTCTAATTTTAACTTCAGTGATGTGGCTATATGTGATGTTGTCATCTGATTTTTAAATTCTGCTTTCATTTTCATTTGAATGACCTCCATGTAACTTATTTTGTTCCAATAAGGAACTTATAGAATCAGGAATGACTTGAATCTGGCAAAGTCCAAAACAAGGAATTCTATTCTTACCTCATGTGGCAGTATCTAGCAGAGAAGTTGAGCCTATGGCTTAGAGACCTGTGACACTTCCTTTCCATATCCCATGCCTGACATTTGCAGTTTTTACCAAGAGACACTGAGACAATATGCAGAATAGCAAAAGCAGAACCTATATGGGACCATATCATGCCATGTGATTTATTTTTGGAAACAGTTCTCAGTGTGGTGATAGAGGCAAAAATTCCATTATGTCTAAATTTTATAAAAGTATGGGAGGAACATCTTAAATTTAATCAACTTTTCTATTAAGTATAACATTCCATTAAAATTGAAATCCTTTACCATAACAAAAAAACCCAATAGCTGACAAGTGTTTTTGTCATTGTTTTTTGGTGTGTAGGAAACTTACTAAATTTGATCAGCAATTTTCTTAGCAAATCTACACTTATTAAAAGAGGTATATATGCTGACCCATTAGCCTATCAAATAATCAATTTTTGTTTATCAGATACCATATATGAGGAAAAGTGGTAAAAAATATGGTATAACTTCATCTATAAAATGGAGACAATAATAATTCTATTAGTTATTTCATGAAATTGTGAGGAAGATACTTGCTAAACCTTAAAGGTATTATAGAAATTATAAAAAGGAGTTGTTATTATTGGCAGCAATCACTGCTAAGTGTTTACTATTCTGGACTAGAAATCTAATGTGTTTTGGTGCAAGATTAGCCATCCTTCTGACTCAATGGTGATGAATTTTTAAAAATCAGTCTCAAAAGCTTTGGAACCTTCTGAGAGTTTGTGTGGAGTAGTGGAAAGGACAATAGCCTGGGGAACAGAAGTGACTCAAGTTATTCTTGCAAAATGAAGAATTTCGATCAAGGGTCAGTTAGCTTCTCTAGGATGTACAGTTGCAAAGAATCATGAACTCAGGATCTCAGATCCATCTTAGGAATCTCAGCTCTGTCCTGAGTGACTTCTAAGAAAGCATTCATCCTCTCTGTTTCTCAGTCTCTTCACCTGAAAAATGAAAGGGTTGAAGATATGACCTCAAAGGTCTCTTCTAGGTCTGGATTGGGGATCTAATGATCCTATTATATTCTCTGGTATGATGGATATTTACAGAATATCAGCTCTTCTCCCTCTCCTCAAATCAGTTAGGGAGAAGTCAAAATGAAGAAAAAGCCAATAGGAAAGAAAAAGGAGAAAGCATTTGTTTAGTTCCTACTGTGTCAGCATCTGTGCTAATCATTCTGATAGGAGGAGGACCTAATATTTATATAGTGCCAGCAACTTTGCTAAGCATAGTAGTAATAGTAGGAAGAGGAGAAGGATAAAAGAGGGAGAAAAAGGAGGAGGAGGAATGGTGGTGTAGTAGTAGTACTATAGGAGGAGGAGTAGAAGTAAGAGGGGTAGAACAGCAGTAGCACCTAATATTTTTAGAGTGCTTTGCAATACAAGACTTTACAGGAACTTTGCTAGGCGTAGTAGTAATAGTAGTAGTAGTAATAGTAGTAATAGTAGTAGTAGTAATAGGTGTAGTAGCAGCAACAACAACAGTTAACAATTATATGGTGTTTAAAATGTTGCAGGAACTACACTAACATTGTAGTTAAAGTAGTAGTAGTAGTACTAGTACTAATAGTAGTAGTAATATTAATATTAATAGTAGTAGTGATAGTAGTAGTTATAGTAGTAAAGCAGCAATAGTGGCAGCTAACATTTATATTGTGCTTGCTGTGCCACGGATTCTGCTAAGTGCTTTGCAATTATTTTCTCATTTGATCTTCACAGCAGCCCTAGGAGATAAATTCTTTTTTACCCTCATTTTATAGATGAGAATACTGAGAGATTGGTAACTCATTTGCTAGTGTCACACATCTAGTCACTGTCTGAGGCCAGATTTGAAATGAGTTCTTCCTAATTCCAGGTCCAGTGATCCACCCACTGTGATGGAATCCAAGAGATTCTAATCATGTACCACTGATTGTAAGATGAAGCTTCCAGGTGGTAACTACTATGGGAATTCTGTAGTAGGAGAGATTTTTGTAGACCCAGAGTAGCCAGGAAAGGCATGACAGTTGGGCATGGGCTGGAAGAACTCACAGAAGTAGAAATGGGCTGGAAAATTACAGTGAATACCTTATCCCTTCTTCAGGCAGCTACCCCTTGTAACAACAAAGCTAACCAAAAAAAACCAAGAAACACACCAATGGAGTCTGAAAGTGTCTATGTATAATGTTCTAGTCTCCTGCCCTGCAAATAAGGGAGGGAGGTACATTCTCATATTTATTTGAGTCCAAATGGGTCAGTGGGAAGACTCAATTTTCTTCACTTGTAAGTTATGTCATAATTAGGGTGACACGTCTTATTCTAAAGGTCATAATATTTCACTAAAGCACATTTTATATAGTGCTTTATGGGAACCATGTGAGATAAGTAGTGAGAATATTATTATATTGTTTTGATTTCTGAGGATACAGAGGCTCAAAGAAGGGAAAAGACCTCACAAGAGGTTAGTTACTAGTTAGTAGAATCCTGCCTCTGTTCCTTACTACTTTATGACCACAAGTCATTTCATTTCTCTTCGAGAAAGATTAGATTCTTTCAACTCTCTATCCCCATTTCATTCTCTAGTTTGATGACATCATTGATTCTCGAGATAGGTCTGGACAATGGGAGGGGAGAACAGTTGGATGCAAGGGCAACAACATCCAACATAGTAGGTAGTAATGCTTATTTGCTTGAATAATTTTTGTTGTTGGTGATTCTAAAAATAAGTTATGGAATATTATTTTCATCTTCCCATAAAGCACAATATAAATGGTAACTTGTTTTTATAATTACTCTGAAACCGAGGAAGTGATTTAATGTGGTGGAAAACCATGATTCGGAACCAAAACAATTGGGTTTAAGTTGTGGGACTGCCATTGCCAATTCATGACACCTAAGGCACGCCGCTTTGCCTTGATTCACCAGTTTCCTCAGCAATAAAATATAGATAGTAGCTGTCTTCTACTTCTAAAGGCTGTTGTGACAGAAATGGTTAATTTTCAAAGTTGTCTTACAAAGCTGTCTTATTTGTAAAATAGGAATAATGCTTTTACCGCCTACCTCACAGGGTTGTTGTGAGGAAAGCATTTCATAAATAAATGACAGTGCCCTGTTAATGTGCGTTATTTTATTGTGATTATTGGTTCTTCCTTTGGATGTGATAAGTGGAGGCTGGCTTCTTTATGTAACACTGCAGCCAAATGCAAAATGATAGTTCTGAAATCGTTTTTGACCCCCCCCCCCCACTTCCCTCTTCCATCAGCTGAAAGTCATTTTTTCCTCATCATTGATCATAACACAGCATATATATCTTGTACATTTTTCCCACATGCTTTTTAAAATGTAATTGATTTCTATCACTTTCATTTTGAAATATAGTTCTCTATCCCTTCTTCAGGCAGCCATCACTTGTAAAAAACAAAGCTAACTAACCAAATTAAGCAACACACCAATGGAGTCTGAAAGCGTATATGTATACACATATACATAATCTCCCTCTTCTGCAAGGAAGGGAGAGAGATACAGTCTCATATCTTCTTATATGACTCCAAATCATAATTATCACGATTATAAGTATTCTGTTTCTTTTTTTTTTTTTCGGTTGGTGTTCTTTTCATCGACATCGCTATAATGATAGTATCTATTGTTTACCTTGTTCTGCTTACTTCATTTTGCATCAATTCATCTACCTTCCTATACTTTACTATATCCTTCATATTCATAATTTCTTATAGCATTATATTCTTCCATCATGTTCATTCATACACCTTGCTTAATAATTCTCCAGTCAATGAGCATTTAATTTGTTTCCAATTCTTTGCTATTAAAAAGTACAGCTATAAATATTTTGCTATATGTATCTTTCTCTTTTTTTAACTTCCTTGTGGTATATCCAGTGAGATCTTTGAATCACAGGACATCAGCATTTTCATCATTTTCTTTAAGTAATTCCTGAGTGTTTTCCTGCATGATTGGACCAATTCTCACTTTCCCAATGGTGTATAAATGTGCTTAGCTTTCCACAACCCCTCCAACATTGGCTGTACCCCTCTTTCATCATCCTTGCCTATTTGCTAAATTTGAGGTGGAACATTTAACATATATATTCTAAACTACGATAATTATGTGTTTACTTGTTCACCTCCCTATTAGATTGTGAACTTCTTGATGGCAGGGTACATGTCGTATATCTTTGTATCTCTCCCTGTTAACAGCTCTCTATGTGGTAGATACTTTATAAATGTTTGTTGAATGACTCGGAATCATTTGGTGTTTCAGTTGGAAGGGACTTCAGAGGTCACTTGTTTTAATTCTTTAAGCCAAGCATCTTTTCTGCATTATACTTCATAAGTGGTCATTTAGTCTTTATTTGAAGTCCCTTCAGAGAATAGGAGAGACTGCTGCCTTTGAAAGCAGCTCATTCCAATTTTAGCTTGCTCTGATTTTGCCTTATAATGAACCTAAATCTGTGTCTCTGATATTTTCACCTATTACCTCATTCTTCTAGGGCTCTCAAACCCTAGGTATAAACCCTTTTCAGATAATAGCTACTTGATGTCCCTTGTAAATCTTTACTTCTCCAGGCTAAGCATTCCTGGCTTATTTTTAGTAAATCTTCATGTGATGTGAGCTCAAAGGCAGCTGAGGCCATCCTAGTCCCCTCCTCTAGATGAATCCCAACTAATAAATTCTGTTGTTAAAATACACTATCCCGAACTGAAACAATATTTGAAATCTGACTGGGGCAGGAAATAATGAGGGTACCACCTCTACAGCTGGTACTAGAGTTCTAAAAACTATGATTCTTCTTATATCCTAGGAATAAGATTAGTTATTTTGGCTGTGATATCTCACATATTAAATTATGTTGAGTTGGCAGTCCTCAAATTCCCAAATGTTATTCTTAATCAAGATACATCGATCTATCAATAAATAGGAATCCAGGGGCCATCTAGCCAAGCCTTATCATTTTGAAGAGGCCAGGAGGTTAAATAACTAGACAGATATCACCCAGTTAGTAAGTATGAAAGGTGAGATTTGAACTCAGATCTTGTTTGAGAGCATGTATTCTTGCCACTGTACCACACTGCATCCTATTCCTGGATCAGTCTTGTGCTAACTACTAAAGAGGACATAGGAGAATATAAAATAGTGTCCCTCTCCACAAAGAATTTGAAGACTAAGTGAGGAGTTATGACTCACTCCTAAAATAGCCAGAGAAAATTAGGTTCAGAGCTGGATGATACTAATAGGGACAAGAAGAGAGCTAAGAAACTAAAAAAAATAATGAAAGGAGAAATTGTTTACAACCGAACAGGCAGAACTCTTTCTTGGGAGCTGAATTATCCAATTAATTAAAGGATCGAGGACCCAAAGGGCAGAGTTAAGCCAAAGTCCCTATCATGCTTCTCTGAGAAGGCATGGGACGTGACCTCTGGTGCTATGAGTAAGCGGAGGCAGTTGGAAGAGGAAGTAGATTCTGGCTGAAAGCTACATTCGGCAGTTGCTGACAAGAGTCCCTTATGGCCTGAGTCATGTCACAGCATAACCACAGACGGGCAAGCAAACTGAAGAAGCAGACTTTAGAATCTTGAAATCTTAGCCTCAGAGAATCACAGTGTCTCTCAACACATATATAGCAATAAATGTTCATTATTAGTAAGAGCTGGTCCAGCATTGTGGGTCAAATGTTGGAAAAATAGGAAAAATTGAATTCAGATTTTTTTGTGATACTGTTTGTGCACCCATGGATGGACAAATTACTGAAACTGGCTGAGCCTCAGTTTTTCATCAGTAAAATGGGAAAAATAATACTTCTAATACCTACCTTACAGAAAAAATATATGTGAGGTACTCTACAAACCTGGAAGTATTGTACAGATTCCACTTATTTTAATTGTTTGTTTTAATTATCGAGAATGATGGTATAGTATTGAGAGGCAGTGGAGCCATAATGGATAGAGAGCCAGCATTGGAACCAAGATGCTCTTGGTTCAACCTTACCCCTATATGTTCTGACAGGATGACTCTAGGCAAGTCACTTAACTTCCTGATTCTCTGGACAGCTCTTTAGAACTATAAATGTGCGCTGAATAGTTACCCATCTACAGTGATAGATGCAGTCCCTCACTTGGAGCTCCCTCCATTGATGAGAACACAGTTCCAGTAATAAGTAAATACAGTATTAATAAGAATTTATGGAACAGCTAGGTAACACAGTGGATAGAGCACTGGCCCTGAAGGCAGGAGGATATTACTGTATGATCCTGGGCAAGTAACTTAACCCTAATTGCCTGACCAAAAAAGGAAGAAAAAAGTCTATTAAAGATGGTGATTATAGTGTTGACTATGGAGCATCTTCTGGACTTGCAATCAAAAGTTCAAAGCTCAAGTCTTAACTCTGCCACTTACAGAAATCAAATTCAATTAAAATGCAATGTTTCTTCTAAAGTCATGTGGTTTGTAAGTCAAGGCATTTCCTTTTCCTGGAAATCATCTACAAAACAAGGGAATTGGGTTAGATGAGCTCTAAGGTCCCTCACAACTCTAAAATCCTGTAATTTTTTTCTGCCTCCATTGTCTCATCTATAAAGTAGGGCTTCTACTGCTTGTATGTCTCAGGGTATTTTTGGCAGTGGAAGGAGTCATTTGTAAATTCTAAAAATGTTACAGAAATGTGTTGTTATCATCACTGAGTGCTATGAATTCTGGGAGAATGTAAGCTCCTTGAGGGCAGGCACTATTGATTTTTTTTTTGTCTCCATATGTCAAGTACTTGGCAAAGTGTTGGGCACAGGCTAGACAATTAATAAATGTTTGAAATGAATTAATTTGAATTTAATGGAACCTTGTGCTGTTTATATGTAAGGATATAGAAGAATATCAAGGAACAGTCAAATTGCTGAAACAATAAAAGAATATATGTTACACTTAGGGACAAAATGCTGGGTGAAAAGGGCCTTGAAAGCCAAGTAGAAAACTTGATTCCTTAAACCAAAGACAATTTCTCCTAAGATCTCAAAGACAGATTTCCCCTTCAGCCTCCTTTAGGAGACCCAGCAGTGATGGAGAAGGTCCAGTGAAAAATGAGTGAACATAGCAAGCTAGCCAACAAAGATTACACCACTTCGATCTAATAGCCTCCCTCTCAGCTTCTGCCTATAAAACAATAATGTGGCAGACAGAAAACATAGGCTCAAATCTCAGTCTGGACATTAACAAATTGTGGCTCAGGACAAATCATTTTCTGTAGGACTCAGTTTGCATATCAACAAAATAATGAGTTTGAATGAAATAATCTCTATGGTCCATTCCAGTGATAAACTTTGTGAATCAATGAATAGAGAAAAAGAACATGGATGAGATGCCCAGACCCGGAATGCACCAGGATTAGTGTATCCTATTTTTGGGACTTATCACAACTTCCTTGGACTTTTCTTTCCTAATATGGTGCTAGATAAACTTTAAGGTCCTGCCAACTCTGAGTCCTATAGTCCTGGGATCTTATGAAGGATAGAAATTGTCAATGAGAGTTCAGAGGGAAGTTCAGGAAATGCTTTATGGAAGTGGTAGGATTTAAATGGAGTTTTTGCTGGAGCCTTTTATCCACTGCCTGCCAGGGTCCCTTGACTTATGGTGTGGACATGCCTAAGAAAATAGGAAAGGATTCAGAAAATGTTAGGAAAGAATTAGCGACCTGGTGATCATTGAGGCCCAACTCCCTGATCTTTAGTGCCTTGACCTTTTGTATAAACTGTGTCCAAAAGATCAGAAAATTTATAGTTCATCTTAATGCACAAGATATTCCTCAGAGTTGTGCAAAGACAGACACACATGCAAGGTTATTAAAGTATCTAGACTCCCTAGAACTCCTCAGAGTTGCCCCTCACTCTGTCTTTCTCTACATCTATGTCTCTCTATCTGTCTCTTTGTCTCTCTCTCTCTCTCTCTCTCTCTCTCTCTCTCTCTCTCTCTCTCTCTCTCTCTCTCTCTCTCTCTCTGTCTCTCTCTCCCCCCACCTATTTGTCTCTCTGTCTTTCTGTGTCTCTCCCTTTCTTATCTGTATTTTCCTTTCTCTATCTCTATTTCTTTGTGTCTCTTTCTCCCTCTTTCTGTCTCTGTCTCTCTCCATCTATGCCTCTCTTTGTCTTTCTGTGTGTGTGTCTCTCTCTCCATCTATGTCTGTCTATCTGTCTTTGTCTCTTTCTGTCTCTCCCCTTTCATCTATGTATCTCTCTAACTCTGTGTCTCTTCCTCTCTCTGCCTCTCTTTCTCTCTGTCTCTGCCTCTCTCTGTGTGGGTCTCTGTCTGCTTCTATCTCTCTCCCCATCTCTTTCTGTCTTTTTCTCTCCGTCTATACCTCTCTGTCTTTCTGTGTATTTCTCTCTCTCTCTCCATCTACATCTGTTTGTCTCTTTCTGTTTCTGTCTCTCTTTTTCTCTTTCTGTCTCTCTCACCTCTATGTATCTCTTTGTTTCTGTCTCAATGTGTGTGTATCTCTCCATTTTGATCTCTATCTGCCCCCTCTCTCTGTCTGTCTCTTTCCCTCTCTGTCTCTGTCTCTCTCAATCTCTCTCACTCATTCTCTCTCCCCCTCCCAAAAAAACCCCCAACACAAGTCAACTGCCACAGTATAACTGGGGCACCTCAAACAACAGCCTAAAGATCTAGATTATCTCTACCTTTATATAGGCAGACCTAGAACAGATGAGAGTTGAATGCTATTCTTAGGGTTATTGACAATAGCTACTGCCTCTCTGCTCCATATAAAAACTGCCCTACCTTCCTGTGCAGAGCACATGATTAAGTCTTCCTTGAAGGCTCACCATTCTGTTCCCTTTCCAATGATCAGAGGAGGAAGGTGAAGCTATCTCACTAGGTACATGGTTTCCTGTGAGCCAGTGCTGATTCACTGACTCCTCCTGAGGCGGTATTCCTGAATATGTAAAGGACCTAAGGATCTGCACCCCTTGGTGCAGCCCTGTCTAGAACTCTCGGTATGATCAGCCCGTCCTTCTTGTCCTTATAGCAAAGGGCTCGTCTGTATCAAGAGCCACTCCAATACGTTCCTTTGTATCTTTAGGGTTCTGCCGGGAGGGGTATTCTGCTGACTCCTGCACCTTCTTCTCTTCTTGAGGCTTCTCAAACCCAGGTGGAGGCTTGAACTTAAAAGTTTTCTCTACTGGGAGCTTCTTCTCACTCTGGTGTCCAAGAGCCCCTCCACTGCCATCCTCACGGTGAAGAGGACGCTGGTCAACCCCTCCTTCCGCGTTACCTTGACTCAAGGCTCCGGCTACTGGTGTGGGATCTTGGGAGGGGTTGAAGACTCGCCCCCTAACCTGACTCAGAGGGGCGATTTTACAACCCTTCCCACGATTCCGCTACCAAACCCAAAGAAAAACTTCGCCTGCTTCACAATTGCCCTGTAAGTCAGCTCTGGGCTTTTGAGAATCTGTCCCCATTATTGGATTCTGGGGA
Organism: Sminthopsis crassicaudata; assembly: GCF_048593235.1. Taxonomy (NCBI): domain Eukaryota; kingdom Metazoa; phylum Chordata; class Mammalia; order Dasyuromorphia; family Dasyuridae; genus Sminthopsis; species Sminthopsis crassicaudata. The sequence goes on along the minus strand of NC_133617.1, from coordinate 704,898,643 downwards.
CACCAGCTTGAAAGGCAAACAGCTGTGTGTGGAAGGTAACAAGGCGAGTCATTGCTTGTAATGATTCATTTTCCTCTGAACTACCAAAAAAGTGTCCAAGTGTTATTGATGTTGAAAATAAATAAGGGAATATGATGGGGAAACTGGTTTCTGGGTATCTGTGATGGAAAGTATGGGAAGCAGTGTTTCTGAGTATGTGAAAATAGCATGGTTTGCAGAAACTACAAGGTATAGAGTACACGGGAGACCTTTTTTTAAAAAGATGTTTTTAGAAGATGTTTAAACAGGGGTGTGCTGGAGTCAGCTTGAACTGGCTTGAGAGAGGGCTGTTAAATTTTCAGCGTGAACAATTACACCTCAGAAATCACCAAGTGCTACAAATCAAGGCTTGATTTAAAAAAAAAATTCTATTGATTCTATTCTATTCTATTCTAATTCTATTTCTGGACTTAAAGTAATGGGGAAAATGTTTGTAAAAGTCTGTTGTTCTTTCCTACAACTTGTTAGGAAAGCTAATTAATTAACTAACTTTAAAAAAGTTAGTTAAATATTTACCAGCACACTCCTGCTTCTCTATAAGTACCTCTTTTCCTTTCCCCTTCCTTCCCTAACTGATGCGGCAGTATCAAGGGATCTCAATCCAAAAGGGCTATTTGAATTTCCTGACTGTGTGTACCTGGTGGAGAGAAATAACCTCTTTGCACAGGAGTTTGAGCTCTTAAAAGTCATGTGGTCAGAGTAGGTGGGATCACCCTTCGGTTTGGGGTGCACAAGCAGGCCAGCGGACAGGTATGGTGTGTGTTCCTCATTTGCTATATCAGTATGTGAAATAGTGTGATTTTTGCCCATGTGGAAACTCCCAACATAGAAACCCCTCCAACATCCTCAAGCTAATAAAATAATGATAGCTAATTTCTCTATATCAGCAACTAAATAGGGCGGGTATTTAGACAGGTCCTTTTTAGGGTCCTAGATCTCCTCCCCCTCCCCACCAAGCCATAATATGTTTTCAAGATAAAACATTCTAAGTCCCCAGGAAAGGTTCTACCAATACAGAGGCATGAGTTGAAATATAGGATTTTTGAAATGCTTACTAGTACATTTTGGCTGGACATTTGGGCAATTTTATAGAGAATCCACAAAAGTAGGTGGACAGTGAGATTGAAGTTAATGTAGAAGTCTTAGATTCTAGGCTTGAGAAATTCTTATTTTCTCATAAAGTAATTGGATAACTAGTGTTAGGAGTAGCATGGTTAGATCGATTTGGTGGGAAGATTGTTTTAGCAGCACAGGAAAACAGTGAGAACGCAGAGAGTAATTGGGAGACTTCATTTCCAAACTCCCAGTGTGGAACTTCATAAATCCCTGGCCCCTCCTTCATATATAAGGAATGAAGGAATGAGGGAGTAAGGTTCAACATAAGCCACAAATGAGCCAAAGCTGCCTGGTCCGAAGGAAAAGAACATGATTAGGAGTGAAGAAGAGGAAGGAGAGAAGAAATAAATCAGACTGAGATCTCTGCAGGGAAATAGCCAATAAACATTTATTAAGCCCCTACTACATAAATCACTGTGCTAAACTCTGGGGATACTGAAAGATATTCCCTGCCCATGAGGAACTTTCAATCTAATGTGAGCTTTCACATAATTTCTGTGTATAATAGAGGTCATAACAGAGTGCCAGTCAGAAGTCATGGCCCACTGAAGCTCAAAACAACATTTCCAGAGCCATAGAAAGAATTAGGTCTGTATGGAGGATGGCCAGGAAAATCATGGCAGAGGAAAGTGAATTATAAAGTGCCCAACTCTGACATTTTATCTCATCTGGACAGTTTCTGGAAGTTAGACACATATTCTCCATCCCCAACCCCCTTCCCTATCCCCTTTGCTTAGCTGCTGTACCACTGGAAGTCTGTACAGCTAAAGGCTCTTCTGAAACCTTAAATACATTATGCCTGCTATTTTACCTTTGTCAAATATGTCCTTACCTCCCTCCCTGGTCTGCCAAAGTACCCAAATAAATGACTGAGTCACACTGTCCCTTTATTAAAACCATGTCATCATTCTCTGAATAGGTTGTGATTCCTTCTGGGTGCAATGATCTAAACCTTATTGATGACTCCATAAACTTTCCAAGCATGGAAATACCAATTACCAGTTGATCATATCCAAAGTTATGGCTAGTTTTTCTGAAAGGTTTTATTTGTTGAAGTAGCTACCAGCAAAAAACTACAAGGAGATCAGAATCAAGCAACACTTAGCATCAAAGGAGACTCAGGTTTAAATCCTGACCCTGTGATAGGGAGCAAGTCTTTTAACCTTGAGGAGCTTCCATTGTTTCTAATCTATAAAACAGGATTATTAATAACCTCTGTAGTGACTATATCTCAGAGTAGTTGTGAGGGTCACATGTGACCCTTAATGTAAAGCCCATTGGAAATTTTAGAATATTATATAAATGAGTCTGTTATAACACTAAATACCACCACTATCACTACAACTATTACTACCATTGCCATTACTACTACTACTACCATCACCATTACTGCTCCTCCTCCTCCTTCTCTTCTTCCTTTTTTCCTCCTCCTCCATCCTCCTCCTCCTCCTCTTCCTCTCTCTCCTCTTCCTTTTTCTCTTCCTCCACCTTCTTTTTCTCCTCCTCCTCCTCCTTCTGCTCCTCCTGCTGCTCTTACTACTACTACTACTACTACTACTACTACTACTACTACTACTACTACTACTACTACTACTGCTGCTACAGAAACTAACCTTCTTGCTAGTGAGAGGTCTCTCCTTGGACTCTCCCTATAGCAGTGGGAGCAAAGATCCTCAAAAGTACTTGTAGTGCTAGAGATTTGAAAAGTTCAAAAGAAGATTCCTCCCTACCATTGACTTGATAAAAGACCCAACCCATGGAAGTGAGAATCAATGAAGGAGCTGAGTGCAGGCAAACTGAAGTTTGGATGCAACCAAAGATCAAATGTAGTTATTGTCAAAGAGAAGGAAAGAATCTGGGAGCAGAGGCTCCCAGCCCTCACGTTGGAGATGATTCTTCATGCATGACTTGGGCTGTTGGTGTAATCAGTCTGCTGGGACATAGAGGAAGCTTCTGATTTCCATAAAGTTTGCTTTCTTGTTTCTTACCATGTGAGCTGCAAGCAGCATGAGTCTGTGTTCACTCAGCCACATCATTGTTGCTGTCTTAACTTCCCCAGCTTGATGGGAATTGTCATGCTGCTCTGTTACATAATTACACCCAGCCATTCAGCTTGCAATGATTAGATGGCTTTCTGATTAGCGAGTGATGGAGAGAGATGTCACTTTTTTTTTCTTTTTTCTTTTCTCCATGAAAGCATAAAATCAGACTAAGTAATGTTGGCTAGATGAATGAGAGGTCTTCCTGACGTTATACCTTCATGTGGAACTTAAAAGCTGGAAGAGACCTTATAGAGCATTCAGTTCAAAAGCTATTTTACAGATGAGGAAATAGAGGTCAGAGAAGGGAAGAGTTAAAGGCAAAGTTAAAGTTTCCTGATAATTTTTCTTGAATTCATTACATGATACCAAGCACTTGGCACTTATGAATTTCTACCTACTTCAATTCTATGGAGTAGGATCAACACTGTGAAAGATGCTCAGGCTGTTTCTTTTTTTTAGTTCTTTTTTATTAAAACATTTTTACTTTCAAAACATATACATGGATAATATTTCAACACTGACCCTTGCAAAACTTTGTGTTCCCATTTTCCCCCCACTTTCCTTTCCCTCTTCCCTATGTTAAATCCAATATGTATGTGTATATATATATATATATATATATATATATATATATATATATATATATATATATATATATATATATATATATATATATATACAATTATCATGCTGCACAAGAAAAATCAGAAAAAACAAAAAGGAAACAAAATGAGAAAGAAAATAAAATGTAAGAAAACAACAACAAAATGGCTAGGTTGTGATCCACACTAAGTTCCCACAGCTACTCTCTCAGGGTGTAGATGGCTCTCTTCATCACAAGATCACTGGAACATTCAGGCTGTTTCTCGAGAGGCAATGTGGCTCAGTGGAAAAATCACTGGACAGAGTCAGGAGAAACCTTAGTACAAATCCAAAATCTGATATACACTAAATTAGTGACCCTGGGAAAGTCACTGAATTCCAAGTCCAAGGTTCTTACTCTTTAAAGTGAGGATAATGAAAGCCTCAGCCTCACAGGGATGTTTTGAGGAATAAGTGAAATACTATGCAAGAGATCCCTGTGAACATTAAAGTATTGGTAATTGTTTATTGTTTTTAGGATGGTTTAAAAATCTTCTCAAAGATGTTCATTTGTCCCTTACAATTTCATTTAAGGTACCCACTCAGCAGTGGCTTTTTGATTTCCATTTAGATTAGAAATGAAATTGGAATTTAAATTTCTATTTACATTAAATTTATAATTTTCCATTTAAATGGAAAATCCATGTTTGTGCCTTGTTTGGCCTTGTCATGATGTCTGATTTTAGTAATGGCTTGTTTAACAATGGGAAAAGTCCTTCTGGCGAGGGCAATCACTTTGTCCTAGAGTGTTGACATTTGGTGATTGGGGATGGTCACTTGTAGTATTGTGGCAATATAGAAATTACAGACCTTGGCACCCAGTTAGCAAGAGTAATTAGGTGAAACAAGGAAGGCCCTCATGCTCCAGGTGAGCCTTCCCTAGACCATATCAAACTTCTTGATTCTGTTCCTCTTTTCACACAACTTTCTCTCTCTCTCTTTCTCTCTCTCTCTCTCTCTCTCTCTCTCTCTCTCTCTCTCTCTCTCGCTCTCGCTCTCGCTCTCGCTCTCGCTCTCGCTCTCTCGCTCTTGCTCTCGCTCTCACTCTCTCGTCACTTCTTGGGCTCCAGGACACATTTTAAATTGTTTCCCTATTTATCTTAGTTTATTGAAGTTGCTAGTTATGACTCTGGCACGGAGAGTCCCTAGAAGATCCATATTACTTTTTTAAACAAAATTTTAAATAGTTAAAAAATTTACCTCTATTCGTAAATTAACTATTAAACTTTTATTAAGTGTCTCCTATGTGCCAAACACTATGCTTGGTGCTATTAAATGCCTAAGTCAAGGATCACAAAGCACTGATGGGGAGCTTATAGTCCTAGTTCTCAATGAGGCTAACAGCAAATTCAGTGAAAATGAAAGTTGAATATTAGATTACTGGAACATCGTACATAGTCATTTGGGGTGATTGGAGAGCATAATGGCTCAATCATCAGTTAGTTGGAAAATTCTGTTTCTTAATACATTCTACACTGATTAGCTGAAGTTTGTCCACTGTGGACCAGGCAAGTTAGATAACCCAATAAATCAATAGTAGAGTCAAGGATTGAAACTCAGTTTTGAAACTCAGTTCTTCTGACTTCCAAATCCATCGCTCTTTCTACAATCTTTGCAAATGATACTTGATTCTAATTTGACTGTAATTTGACTAAAGAGAATGACTAGTCTCTTCTGTCTTCAATGTTGGACATTTTACTATCTATGAAATTCTGAAATGCTGTCTGTTAAAACCAACGAGCATTATTAAGTGCTCACTCTTGTCAGGCATGGTGCCGAGTACTGGGAATACAAATACAAGCAGAAAACCTTTTCTTAGTGGAGGATCACAAATTAGAGGAGAAAAGGAAATCTGATCCAACCTCCTCATTTCAGAGTTGAAGCAGAAAGAAAGATAGCCCCTGGCTTTAAGAAGCTTACATTCTAATAGGAGAAGGCAACATATGATGTGAAACTTTTAGGGGAAAAGCTAGGGACAAAGTAGTTGCTGATAAGCATGATAGAGGAATTCTACAGAGTAGGGGGAAAGTCAGAAACAACTTGAAAAGGAGCAAAGATATGGTTGATTTGGGTACTTTGCTTAAATTTGAAGATCTAGATCTAAAAATACCCATCATCTTCAGTGAGTGAAAGTGGCCATTTCCTAGGTCTGAGAGTGAGGGACAGAGCAGACTCTCTGAGAATCCTAAGTTAGAGAATCTTCAATCTTTTTCAAAATAAAAGTATCCTTCACTTTATGAAGGATAATATAATAAACAGGTTGATGTTTTGCTGACAAGTTCTTGTTCTGATGGGCAAATAAGCAATTGAATATTTTTCATTATGTGAAGATTTCTATTGTTTTTCTTTTTTATTAGGAAAATATGAATGAGGTCATTTGTGTATAGACAAAGGAAGAAAACAAAAGAAAGTTATATGTTATATACACAAACACATATACTGTAATACGTGTACATATGTATACATATATACATATATATATACATATATATTTATATGTATATATACATATATGTGTATATTTATACACACAAATGTATAAAAGATGCTTCTCTTGTGTATTTTAAAATACCAAAAATGATTCCTGTTTCCTGACCGGTTTTTTTTGCAGGGAATGTTGGTCCTTTTGAGGCACAAGGCAAAGAATGCCACATGTGATACTAGGAAGCATGCATGTTTTGTCTTCAGTAAGGCAACATGGTTTAGTAGGCAGAGAAAGAGATTTTAGCTTGGAGGACAGAATTAAAGCCTACTCGTGTGGCTCACTGAATGATCTTGGGCAAGTCACTTAATCTTTCTGATGTGAAATGAGAAGCTAGGTAGGATACCCTTCAAGATTCCTTCCATCTCTGAGAGAAGGCTTTGTTATCTCTCATTCATAGTTGAGTATAAATTATTCCCATTCATAGAAGTTTGAGTTAAGGAGATCTTAAGTATCATCCAACCTGGCTGACTAGAGACATGAAAGCTTATTGGATTCAATTGTCCACAATTATATAGTTGATAAATAGGTGAATCAGGTTTTGACCCAATATCTTCTAAATCTAAATCCAGTTTGTAAACCACTAAACAAATTGTAAAGGTCCAGTCGTCTCTAAGTTATCCTTCCAGACTGCCATCTCAACTCAATCTCCATCAGACTAACTGTTCTCCAGGCTCAATATTGCCTCTTTTATCCTCAAAGAGAATGGGCATGTGAGAACTCAGGGGCTTGTGGAAAAATACTTCAACCAATGAACTTGCTCCTTTTAAAGGGGCATGTGAGAACTCAGGGACTTGTGGAAAAATACTTCAACCAATGAACTTGCTCCTTTTAAAGGGGCATGTGAGAACTCAGGGGCTTGTGGAAAAATACTTTAATCAATGAACTTGCTCCTCTTAAAGGTTCAAACTCCTTTAAACATGTAAACTCCTCCCCAGAAGTCCAAAGGTGCATACTCCTTTCAAAGGCCTGAACCAAAGGTGTGAATTCTGAGCAAGAGCATTGCCAAGACAAGCTGAGTTATCACCTTGTAATACTAACAACAAATAGCACTTTCTGACTTTCTAGCCTCTTACTGAGGATTGAAACCTATAGACTTCTGGAAAAGTGATGTCGGGCATCAGCCAGGATCTGGGGACAAGGAGAAAGTCCTCAATGTAGGGTCCCTTTCCTGCCTTGTAAGTGTGAAGTCACCTTCATTGCCTCTGTGTATGATCACACTAAGTTCTGTCTGGATGGTTTAATTCTCTAACTTTCTCCTTTTTGAATGACTCCTGGAAAGATATGGGTAGCAACCCTAGTAGGCTCTGGTATACTAATATACTCCGAAACTCTCCAGGGGCTAAGAACTAAGTGGAAGAAGACAAAAATCCTCCTGGGAGTGACATCAATGAAAAACAATCAAACATCTGGAGTTTGCTTTTATCTCACCTGCCTCTGCCTGCTGTTGATTCTATCATAATTCTTCCTGTTCAGCCATTGATTTAGGAAGGAGGGATGTGTAATGAAGGAAGGAGCCTGTTTATAGTGACAGCATAGCTTTCTCAGTTTCCTAATTCAGGACACTTAAAAACACAACTACTCAAGCCAGCAAAAGGTGGCAAATCTCTGAGTTTGGCATGGAGCTGTGAATTCTGCTCTTTTAAATGGCTCTCAGATGTATGGTGTCTGGAAATGGAATGGTTTTTTTCTTCCTTTTCTTTTTTTTTCCTTTTTTTTCCTCCCCTCACTTTTTCACTGAGAGTTAGTAACATACTATGCAACTTATCCCAGACTGAATCAGTTCATTCCTTCACTCCCTTCCCTTCCATTTCCTATTTTTGATAAGGGAACCTCCTAAGATTATGTCTCTCTTAGACCTTTTTAACTCTCAAGTCTTCTTCACTCTAGCCAATCCCTCCATTGTAGTACTGCTCCAGAGACTCGTGTATTTTTAAGTTTACCCTACCATGCCTAGGCTATTGTAACAGTTTTCAGATTGTCTTCCCCCTTCTAAGTCCTTCCTCCTTTGAACTAATTATTTTTAGAGGGAAGAAAACCCTAATATTTATGCCCTTAAAATAGAAACATCAGCGACATTTTTCAGTATCCCAATGATGTCCTTTCCCCCTTCTCATCACACACAATAGATTCAATCAATTGGCAAGTATTTATTAAATCCCTACTATGTTCCAGATATTTTGCCAAACACTAGGTATCAAATATAAAAATATTTGATACAATATGTTCAATAAATCAATATAAGGCACATCAGATACAAAGTATCTTGGATTTAGGAGATACTAAGAACTAGGGGGATACTGAAGAAGATGTCACTTGTTAAGCCTTAAAGGGAGCTGGGAGTTCTAAGAGAACTCTTAAGGGGTGGAGGTGAGGAAGGAGATTGTCCCAGGCTGGAGAAATCTTCCTTTGTAACACAGATGTCCAGTTAAAAGCAAATCAATCCACTGGCCATACCAACCATTGTATGCCTCATTCCATACCAACAGCCCACTGCATTTCTATCAATCCATTCTTCACACTTCTAACAGAGTAATATTTTTTTAATATAAATCTAACCATGTCACCCCTCGGCTCAGCCCTACTCAGTGATTCCCCTTGGCCTAGCAGACAAAACCCACTCATATTTATTAGGAGGCCAGAGCTTGAGAAGGAAACTTCAGGATCATGGAGACCAATTCTCTCTTATAGATGGGAAAACTAAGCTCTTGATTTAATCAAGGTCACTGAGTGTATCAGAGGCAGATTCTGCTTCTACTTTTTTCCCTCTGTCCCCCTTGACTATGCTGGTCCCTCTCTCTTTCTCCTGATTAAAAAAGGGCATCATCTTTCCCAGTGGGCTGGATTTTTCTGCTAACTCAGGCCTAATGGGAGAGTATCGGGCCCATTACGGTATGAGCCCGAAACTAAACTGTGCTATCTTTTCTCTTAGCCACCAGAAAAGGAAGGCGCCCTGCCCCGCCAGGTGGGCAACAAGACTGAGTGTGGATTGTTGGGATTTGTCCTGGACTTGAAGCAAGATTATGAACCTGTGAGAAGCCAAATGCCTGAGGAGAAGCTGTACAAAGTGTATACCTTTAATTCCGTCAGGAAGTCCATGAGCACGGTGATTAAGATGCCTGATGAAAGCTTTCGCATGTATAGCAAAGGGGCATCAGAGATTGTCCTGAAAAAGTAAGTGCTCAATATGTATGGCCAACTTTTCCTATTCACAGTCAGTCCTAGAACTGGAAGGAACCTTTAGGAGGCGATCTAGACTAGCCTCAGTGCCTTTAGACCTGTGAAAAAAAGTCTAAATCCTGTAGGATAATTATCTTTTGATGAATTTTTAAATTTGTAGCCCATTAGAGCAGAGAGGGACGTTAGGAGTAATCTAGACCCACCCCATTGGGAAAACCAAAGCTCAGGAAGTGACTTGTGCAACATTCTATGGTAAATTGCTGACTGAATCAATATTAGAACCCAATTCTGCAAACTTCCCAGTCAAATTATTGTGAAAGTCTTTACAACCAGAGGGTTCATAGATTCTCTCTCTCTCTTTCTTTCTTTCTCTCTCTCTCTCTCTCTCTCTCTCTCTCTCTCTCTCTCTCTCTCTCTCTCTCTCTCTCTCTCTCTCATTTGTTTGTTTTGGCATGGGGTGTTTCAGGAAGGTGTGGTAAGATTTACTGGCGGTATTTGTTAGTGGTATCTTGCTTATGATGCAACTAAGAATAGAATAGTGGGAAGATTATGGCACTGGGACTCGGATTCTCCAGGTTTAAATCCTTGTTTCTCTGTTTCCTCATCTTTCAAATGCCCAAGGTCAGCAAACAAGTGAGTTGCAAAGCTAGGATGAGAAACCAGCTCTCAACTGTTATCCTAGGTTTCTTTCCCCCTCTCAGTGATTGACTCATTTTCAGAGAATAACATGGGATCCCAAAGACCTGTGTCTAGTGGTTTTGCAGGTGGTCTATTTCTTGCAAGGGTTATAAGCCAGAGAGTGACCTTGCACTGCATTCTTTGCCTGTAGCATATGACACAGTGTGGAGAGGTGGATAGAACACTTTATTGGGAGTTAGGGAACCTGAGTACCTTAATGACTTTCTACTTGTGTGGCTTTAGCCAAACAAAAGTTTCTCTAGACCAGAGTTTCCTCTTTTACAATGAGTGGCTTGCACAGCATTATAAGATTAAAAATTTAGACCCAAAAGGATCCTTTAAATCCTGATAAAGGACCTCAATACACTTTATTTTACAGAGAGATAAACTGGGACCACAGAGAGTTTCAAGTGACCCAAAATCACACAGGTAGATTCTAATTGTCATAAGGAAACATGATGTAAGTGGATACTGTTAACCCATAAGAAATGGATTCATGATGTCATTGGCAGAGAGAAAAAAATTCTTTATTGGAGGAAATTGTCATCTTTTCAGCATCTTAGAGTTTTAGAAGTTTTACTGGAGCACAATTAAGTGACTTAGTTAGAACCACTCAGCCATTAGGTGTCAAAAGAGACTCAAACTCACTGTCTTGGTTCAGAGGCCCACTTGCTACCCACCAAACCACATTCCCTCTCTTAACCCAGGAAGAAAGAAAATACCTGAATTATATATATAATTCAGGTATTTTATTTCATATATATGTATATATATATATATATATATATATATATATATATATATGAAAAAATATGTAAATGAAATTGTATCCATCTAAGGATAGGGAAAAGTAAAGCAATGGTTGAGTTTACATCTAGTGCAAAGACAGAGTTCTCTAAAATCCTCCAAAAGAATGGAGGCACTAGGAATAGAAAAAGCAAGACACTGTTTGACTTTGAGTAACTTCTGTTCAAACTCTCATTAACCCCATTTTCTCAATACTTCCAAGCTAATCAGCCAATTGAGTTATTGTCTTCCTTTTTTTTCAGATGCTGCAAAATCCTCAGTGCATCTGGCGAGGCTCGAGTCTTCCGACCTCGAGACCGAGATGAGATGGTAAAGAAGGTGATTGAGCCCATGGCCTGCGATGGCCTCCGAACCATCTGCGTAGCTTATCGGGACTTCCCAAGTAGCCCAGAGCCTGACTGGGAAAATGAGAATGATATCCTCAATGATTTAACCTGTATCTGTGTGGTGGGCATTGAAGACCCTGTGAGACCAGAGGTAGGTCTCATCCTCCACCCAGATCTTTTTAGGTTTTATTGGGACACACTCCTGAGGGAGAGCAGTGAAAGAATCAATCTTATTGAGTACATCTGCCAAGAGCTTTGACCATCTAGTCCACACTTTAGGAGGGAACATTAGCCACCCTTCTTCTCTTCACAACCAGTGATCTTAGATGCTTTATAATTGCTCTATTCCTGCCTCACAAATGCTACCCACAGAATGATTCATTGAAATGTCACAAGTAACTTGTCATTTACTTCCCTATCAACCTTCTTTTATAATACCTTGACCCTTCTGTCATTTTTTGGATGGCATTAAGTACTTACTTTTGTATTGTTGGAAAGATCTTGTCATTGGCAGACCTCTCCGTAATTGAGCAGAGCAGTGTATGAGATGTGACTATAAAATAATGAGAGTGGAAGCATGTAACGTGCTCTCCTGGCAGTTACAATTACTAGTCTGTCCTAGACCCACCAGAGTACCTTTGACCACTGTCCTTTGCAGTGTGAACTCTACCCGGCTCGCCTCCTCTGAGGCCTTCTAAGGTCTCTGGCCACAATCTCTTGAATCTATAGCTTAATAACCGGTAGCGCACTCAAGAACAACCACGTGTAATCTTAAAAGCCTTTATTATACCTACTCACATAATGCCCTGACTGATGCCCTGACTTGTTGGTTCCTGAGTGAACACCTGGTCAGAAGACCCACGTGTTCACTACCAAAACCCTTACCTCTTTTGGCTATCCATCTTGGCTTGGCCACCCAGGCTAGGAAGCCAAGGTGAAGAACGCCAGGTTAAAGAGGGCGGTTGCTGCCTGCAGTGGGCTTACATAGGGCCTGTGAGGTCACACACACAGCCAATCAGCGAGAGAGTCACCCATTACGAAGCTATCTCAAAATGGACAGGATCCCACCCAAGGGCAGTCCTAATATCCATAGAAATTACTTCCGGGCCTCAATGATGCGCTGTGGTGCAGCCCATTTAAAGGGCCCTTACAGAAGCAGACAATGTTGCCATCCACTTTGAGAGATGTCCCCTTCAGCTTTGTGTAACAATATACTTTATCCAGTGATATTGCCATTGCTTAGAATATTTTTTAGAATTCCTCTTTGGTAATTCTGAGGAAACAGTAAGATGACAAATTTTTACCCTTCAGAGATGGATTTAATTTTGAAAATGTCCAAAAGTCATGCAGGTGCAGGATCACATTGGGAAATTCTGTTAATGGTTCAAACTAAGGTGTGATTGTCACATAATGAAACTGACTTACATTTTTTTTTGTTTGGCAAACTTAGTTTTACTCAAGAAGACTTCCAATAATGGTTTGAGTCTGGCAACCTTATTGGAATGAATAAGTAATCTTTAATAACTGCTTTGAAGGGCAAAACCCTTGAAGATGCTGGTTTGTCTGGTCTTTTCTGTTTAAAATTCCCTTGCTTTTTATTACATCTCTTGTGTGAGATTTAAAATAATTATACCTGTCTGTAAAATAGCTAGATGTGACTTGCCCAGCTGTTTAGAGCCATTAGTGTTGTTCACAAAAAGAGTTTGTGTTAGTATTCTTTGAAAGAACATTGCAGTACAAATGTTAAGTGACCTTTGATTTGAACTAAGAATAAATTAAACATTGAAATGATTAAAAGATACTTAGAAACATTGCAAGAATGAATTTGAAAGATAGAAAGCTGTCAATAACTTTTTTACACTTGGACAGAGATCTATTCACCTTGCTTAGCTCAAGATAGTTAGAGTCATGGTTCTTCATTCCTGAGCTATACTTTTGTGCCATATATATATATATATATATATATATATATATATATATATATATATATATATATATATATATATAGGCAGGTTTTCACAATTGGGTTATAATATGATCTCTGAGTGAGTTTGAGAGGTGGTATGATACCAACAATAAGCTGATAATGCGCCAATCAATAGTGTCCAACTGATTAAAGTGAAAAACACATCATCTAGCTCCTGGATGAAGCAAGGACTGGACAAAGATTATTGTTGCTTATTTTTAGGCAAAAAACAAAAACAAAAACAAAAACTGAGAAATGCATCATGGTTATGCTGGTCTCTCACAGGAACTGACTTTCTCTCTGCCATTAGACTAGCTTCAGCCAAATTTGTATTTGCTCCCAGAAGTGCAGGTAACTAGGGAGCAAGGAGGCACTATTTTCCAACTGGGTCTAGTTTGGGAATGGTGGCCTCTTATCCCAGATGTGTGCTTTACTATCCCCAATATGCTTTCTTACTCCTCAGATAATTTTGTTTTTACTCATCAGTTTCTGTCTCCTAGTAGAATGTAAGTTCTTTGAAGACAGGGTCTGGTTTTGTTTTATCATTGTATCCCCAACATCTTGCACAAGAAGAAGCCACTTTAAAACACTGTCATTTGCATTGGTTTGCATTGTTGTTGCACTGAATTTCTTCATTGGCTCTGTGTCTCTCATTGGTATCATATCTCACATGGGGTTTCTCCAGAGATTAGCTTAGGGCTGAATGCTAGGACTTTGAGTATAGAACGTGCTTTCCTCCAGTGGAATTCTGAAACCAGGAAAATCCCAAATGCTTGGGCCACATTAGCTACAGGGATAGCCTCATGAGAACTTCTTCTTTCAATTCTATGGGGGCGGTTATAGGTTTCAGAGTTATTTCACTGAAGGAACATCATATATTGATTCCTTTGCCCAGGTGGGTTCTTCAGAATCTTAGACAGCTGACCTCTTGGATTAGGAATTCTAAATCTACTCTTAAAATTTGTAATACAATTTCCTTTAAAAATTATTATGGTACTTTAAAGAGAATGGTAACATAAGCTTCATTCAAAAAAGCAATGATAGCCACAAGAAACCAAAAAACTTTTAAATAATTAAATTCTGACCATAACAAGAATTAAAAACAAAGTGTTCCTAAGTGAAGACACTTTCAAGATCTGTGCACATAATATGCATCGTTGTGTTTTTTTTAATAAGGAGGATTTTTTAAAAATTGCAAACAAAATTCACTTTCCTGATGAGCTCCTGATTTTAAAATAGAATGATTGCAACTTTTTTTTCTTGGATTGTGTGTTATGTTATTCTTTAATAATTAATGATGCTTGTACAACATAGTCACAACTTAATCATTCTAGCACTGGTCCTGCCTAAAAGATCATTGAGTTACAACTAGTGATCAGTGAAGGGGTAGGGAAAAGGAAGAGGTACTTCTGCTAAGACATGAGCAAATATGGACCCAGTTTTGAAAGAGAATATTTCCATATAGAGTCTGCAAAGTATAAGCCAATGACCATGGTACTGATGACCTGTTTCTTGATTTATTAAACAGATTATAAGTATTTAAAAAGGAAAGAAAGAAATGAGCAGTATTATCTGATGTCAATTCATGAAGAACAAATCACCTAAGACTAACTTCATCTCCATTTTAGCAGGATAATTTTTTTATTTAATAATATATTTTTTTTTATTAATTATAGTTTTTATTTACCAGATATATGCATGGGTAATTTTACAGCATTGACAGTTGCCAGACCTTTAGTTCCAATTTTTCCCCTTCCTCCCCTTCCTCCCCCACCAAGATGGCAGGTTGACATGTTAAATATGTTGAAGTATAAATTAAATACAATATATGTATACATGTCCAAACAGTTGTTTTGTTTAGCAGGATTTTTAAAGTGACAGGTTAGAGAAATACTTTAGACACTACATATTCTTCAGTTTGCATCAGAAATCGGTAAAATTTTGTGAACAGAATTCTAAAATACAATTGTTTTTATGTAATTTCTTGCAACTAATATGAAATGGTAATAAATCACTAATTATCATTATTTAATGCAAAAAAGATATAATAAATCCAATAAAATATGTTATAATAAATAAAATTTAATAAAACATAATTTTACCAAAGAAATAAAAATACCATTTAGGTCCAAATCAGTTATTTCAGAAATAAATAGGTGTAATGGTGGTGCTCTTTGTTCAAGGAATTATTCACATAATACTTGAGTTTTCTATACCCAGAATGCAACATTCAATGAGTTGGGAGATATTATAGGATGACTCCTAATGCCTTCATAGTTAATGTATTCATCGCCGAAGTAAAGCAGGAAATTGTAAGTCTACAAACGATGACTAAAGGAATTTTTGTTTTTGTTATAAAGAATATATTATTCAGGCATCAAAATTAGAGTCAATAGTTTTATGAACATTTGTAACATGTGGATTTATAATTTGTATATTTCCACAGATCATTTGAGTAAGTCTCATAAGTTATAGAAAAGATAGAGAATTATGGATTTTTATGATAACACTGTTAATTGGAATTCAGACTACTTGAATTACCAAACCAAAGTATTGATTAATGGCTTGAAATAAACATGAAAAAGAGGTCTCTAACAGAGTTTCCTAGTGCTCCATTCTCTATGAGAATTGTTCTGTTGTTCACCATTTTTATCAATGACTTTGATTAAGGC
The DNA here is from genome assembly GCF_048593235.1 of Sminthopsis crassicaudata. NCBI lineage: Eukaryota > Metazoa > Chordata > Mammalia > Dasyuromorphia > Dasyuridae > Sminthopsis > Sminthopsis crassicaudata. The sequence continues at coordinate 704,882,693 of NC_133617.1, read as the reverse complement.
ACAAATAGACTATCAGATTTTTAGATTATATAAAACTGTCAGGGAAAGTCTTAAGTTGATGACAAAGTGATGGTTAAAAAAACAATCTTGATAGGCCAGAATGATGGGGCAAATATAAGAAATAAAATGCAAAATGGAAGATGGAAGACATCTGATAGGAGACAGTAAATAGAGAAAAAATTTGTAATGGTAGCTGAACTTGGACAAATATGGAAGTAGGTAGTCATGATAAACATAGATAGATTTCTATTCATCCTCTGTAAGGTAGATGGTCATCTAATTTACTCTATTTTGATCAGATTCCACCTTTGTGGTTGCTTTTCAGTTCTGATCACAATATTTTGGAAGGAATTTTGATAACCTGGGAAAGATTGCCATGATGGTGTCGGTAAAGGGAACTAGTTGATTAGCATGGAGAAAAAAATGACTTGGGGGATCATGGTCTCTGTCTATTTGAAAAGCTGTTATGTGGAAAGGTGAGGTTTACATTGTGTGTCCTCTGAGAAAAGAGCTAAGATCAATGAGGGTTAGTTTCAAAGAAGTAGATTTGGCTATGTATAAGAAGGAACTTATTAACGTTTAGAGCTTGCAAGAAACAAAATGGCCTTCCTTGAGAGGTGAGTTTCCTGCCACTGGAGATGTTCTAGAAACAGCTGGGTATCCACTTTTGTTTACAAAATATTTCTCAAAAAAAAGAAAGGAAAACATTTCTGTTCAAATATAGGCTCACCTTGATGACTTCTGAGATCTTTTTTTTTCCTCACTAATATTTTGTAAATTTCAGAGTTGTAGTTTTAAAAAGGGATTTAGAGATAATCTGGTCTAAGTCTTATTTTACAGATAAGAAAACTGAGTCCCAAAGAGGTAAAGCCAGTTGCTGTAGTCACAGAAATGCTAAAAAGCAGAATGGGGGTCCCTGTCCAAATTTTCAGACTTCAGATGTGGTGCCCTTTCCACTACATTCCCTTCCCCTGATTCTAAATCACTTCTCTGGAATTTCATTTCCTTCTAAGCCATGGTCTCTTAGTCCTTTGACCAAGCAACATTGAATCTATCATTTAAAGAGTGAATCAAACTAGTATCTTAGAGAACTCAATTTTCTTATTTAGAAAACAGAAAACAGGCTAACTGCCTTATTAAATAAATATAGGAAGTGTTTGTTGGTTAAAAAATTAGACTCACTGAATGTTTGATCCACAGGATCATTAAAACCATAGGATGCTAGAGTTGAAAAGGACCTTTGAGATCAATCCGGTCCAACCCCTTCATTTTACAGGTGGGGAAACTGAGGCCATGGGAGGTGACATGCCTTGCCCAAAGTCACACAGCAAGTTGGTGGCAGTGCCGGGACTAGAACCCAGGTCTCCTGACTCCCAGGCCAGTGTGCTTTTACATGATTGTTTCTGAAATAGAACAGATCAAAGTCCTGTGCCTCTTAGACATTAGACGTTTACTTGGTTCAAAACTTGGAGAGATCTCAATTATCCATTAAGCCTTATTCAGAAAGAGGGAAATAGGAGGGGGAGGGAGGTGAAAATATGGGGGATTCCTTGGAAAATCATGCATTTCCCCTTTTACCTATCTGTGAAGATTTTTTTGTTCCTCTGTGTGCGCATCCTCTACATATATGGGATTAGAGATGCTGCTTTTAAGAAAATAATTTGTGTCTGATTCCTTGATATAAAGTCATTCTCTTCTACTGCTATTTTTATTGCTCATGAGATACTGTTTTCTTATCTAAGTAGAATCTTGAAGCATCACAATAAAGACCCTAGAATGCCTTATTTCTTTTCAGGTATTCAGAATTTAAGACATTAGTGCAATGAAATAGGTAACACTGGAAACTCATTTGGTGCAACATGGGTGAGCTTGAATGTATTTGAAAGTTTGATTTTTGCAAATTAAGTCATATTTTCCCATTGTCTTCATTATAATTTCAGAGATGCATGCCTGTAAACCATCCTTTTCCATCTCTCAAAAAAGGGAGCAATTTCAGAAGAAAAGGACAAGAGAGGGGAAGAAAAATAGAATGTATATTGTAACACCTTTTTCAGTTATATATATTAATATATTCAAATACTGAAATGAATTTTTATTCTCATAAATTTGTATGATGAAGCTCATGCTGCATCCATGTTTATCTTGTAGACCCCACCTTTAAGAAATAATATATTTAAAAGAAAACTATGTCAGTAGTAGTGTAGTAGAAGTAGTAGTAGTAGTAGTAGTAATATTAGTAGAAGAAGAAGAAGAAGAAGAAGAAGAAGAAGAAGAAGAAGAAGAAGAAGAAGAAGAAGAAGAAGAAGAAGAAGAAGAAGAAGAAGAAGAAGAAGAAGAAGAAGAGGAGGAGGAGGAGGAGGAGGAGGAGGAGGAGGAGGAGGAGGAGGAGGAGGAGGAGGAGGAGGAGGAGGAGGAGGAGGAGGAGGAGGAGGAGGAGGAGGAGGAGGAGGAGGAGGAGGAGGAGGAGTGATGGTAATAGTGCTGGTATAATAACAGTTTTATTTTAAATATACGATTATATAAATACAAATTATATAAATTCCACACAGTAATACTATTACTACAACCACCACAATTATTATTATTACTTCCACTACTACCACCACCACTGTTGCTGCTGCTGATGATACTACTACTACTTTACTACTATTACCACTACTACTATCACTACCACCACCACCACTACAACCATCAATACAGGTCCTGCTGCTACTACTATTACTATTACTGCTACTACCATTACCACCACCACTACCACTGACTAGCATTTATGTGGGGCTTTCAAGTTTGCAAAGTGGCATACAAAAGTTATTTTATTCTCCCAGCAAGTCCCAGAGATAGTTACTATTATTATTCCCATTTTACAGGTAAGGAAATTGAGGTGGGAAATGATTAAGTGACTTGCCCAGGGTCAAACAACCAATTAATCAGTGCAGCCAGATTTGAAAACAGCTCTTCCTGACTCCAAGTCCAGCAATCTATCCACTGTAATGTCCTCTAGATGCCATCACATTAACAGTTATTCTATGTCAGATCATGCAGTAAAACTGAAATCATAGAATCTATTTTGAATAATGATTTATGATAAGAAAGGAAAAGCATTATATTTAGAGTATAAAGATTCTTTTGAGGATGAGTTATTTGGATAACCTTTCATCTGTGTCATTTTCATAGGATAATCAATTTAGTAACCATCTAGTACAACCCCTCTCACTTTCTAGAAGTGGAAATTGAGGCCCCAGACAGGTGACTTCCTCAGTAACACATAGATAATAAGTAATAAAGCTATAATTTCAACCTAAGTCCTCTGGTGTCAAACCTAATTCACTTTCCATTGTTATTTCTAATCAACCCTCCAATAGCTTTCTTACCATACTACTTAGATACCTTTAGTGGAAATGCTCAGTGAAAATGCATAATTTCAGTTATTTCCTATTCTTTATTGATTTTTAAAAAATCTTTGACTTGGTAGAACCAAAACAAAGGCTTTCTCTTGACACAAAATTTCTACTTTGCATTTTTTAGAAAATTAATACCAGGCACAACCACAGATAATTTTGTTCATTAACCTGCTCCTTATTCACATCAAGTGAGGCATAAAATAAGATATATGTCTACAAAAGTCTTCAATAGCATCATGAAGTATCTCATATATATAGAAAGGAAACAAAAATATTCTCTTTTGGTATTGTGAGTGTAGTATGGTGACCAGAGATGGCATCTTGGATCCAGGAAAACCTGATTTTGAGTGCCTCTGACACATATTGGCTGTGAGATCTTTGGTAGATCATTTACATTCTCAATGCTCTAGGCCAGTGTTGTCAAAATCAGATGGAAACATGGGCCTCTTGTGCATGAGAATTCCTGTGAACCATATATTGACTTAGAAAACCACATACTTACATCATCAGTGTTTTGTTGCATTTTATTTTGTTGTTTTGTTAGCTATTTCCAATTTCATTTTAATTTGATTTGGACCACACTTAGGAGAGTTTGTGGGTGGAATGGATCATATGTTTGATGTGTCTGCTCTAGGCAACTTATCAAGATCATAAGTTGCAGGGAAGGTGCCAACCCACATCAATAGAAGAAATTCCTTACTGGCAGTGCTCTGTGCCACTGAATCACAGGCCTGATCTCTATTCATATCATTACCGAGGATCTCAGAATAGTCCCGTTTTACTAAGGGCATTATAGGCAGCCATAAAATTTTGTGATGTTTCCTCTGGAAAATATGTGATTATTCAAAAGAGATTAGACACTTCCTACTCACACTGAAAAAAAAAACAAAGAAGATGAAAATTCTCTTATTTAGATTATGCCATCTTACTGTTGTATAAATCCTTCATTTATTCCAGGAACATAGGCATTTTGAACTGATTCTATAGCTGGACAATAATCTAGAGCCAGAGTTAAGTTGGTTGATTGGTTGGTACCCTTCATTATTGAAAAGGACTAAAATGACATTATTATGTTAGAGTCAAATTACAGTGTGTCCAGCTGTGGCTGATCAGACCAACATGACCTCAGAATGCTCTTCCACAGGGCGGGCACAAATAATCCAAGTACACATTGGAGGTGGGTTTTCTAAATTTGGGCATCTCGTATTTCTTTTGAGCCACTTTAGTTCTGTTTTGCTCAGTGCTTTCTCTGATGCAGGTGTGCCATACTGGGTGGTCCTTTGCCAGCATTTCCCATATCACAGAATCAGTTCCAAAATTCCTTGGAGAGAACAATAGTTAATTAAAAGAAGGAGACTCACTTAGATTACATTTGGTAAATCAAGAAATGTCATGATGTGAAAAGAAGCGAAAACACCAAAGCCCCCAATAGCAATATAAAAGAGTTGGTGAGTTTAAATTGACAGAGGTAGATTACCAGTGATAATTTATGCATGTGAATTGGTAGGAAACATCATCAGAGGAGTTTATGACTGGAAAAAAAGGAGCCATATAAGGAGAACAAGTGCTCAGCCCTAGTGCTTCATTGGTACCTTCAATATAAGACCCAAAGGAAGGCCTTAGACAAATTATGAGGATCTTAGATCTTTTCAAGAGGATTTACAGAAGGAGCTGGCTGTTTATCACCTTGGATTTGTTGGAGTTTGGAGATATAGCTAGCAGTGGAAGCAAGTATTGTCCTGATGAAATAATATGCCCAGCTAGGTGCTCTGATCCTTCCACAGATCCATGATTTCATTGATATGGATATTTCCTCCTGTGCTAACAGATGGAAATCCACGAATAACTTCTTCTCTTATGTAAATCTTGCTTATATCAGTCTGTAAATCTTCCATTGAGAATTTACATGTGGAAAGATGCTGGTGTCTCTTAATATTTCTATCACTCTTGATCACTGCCCTTAGCATAGTCCCAGGCATGAAATAGGTACTTAACAAATGCTTGCTCCTTTCTCCCCTTTCCTTCTCCTCTTTGAGCCATATGTGCATATGTGATTATGATTGTCATGAGCATGGCATTATCAGCAATATGTTGAAACCTACTTATACTCCCATGCTACTATCCACTAACTGTTGGTTTGCCTGAAATTTAGATTTTCCTGAGATCATATTCTATGTTTCATAGCTGTGGGGAAATAATAGTTTTAAATATATGGACTTTTATAGTAGAGTTCTATTGAAAACATTATGTCATCTAGCTCTTTTCCTATTTATTGATCAATCCAGCTCATCTTCTGTGCCTGCCCAAGATAAACTAAATCAAACAGTTTCATGTCATAATGTACTTGAGAAGCAATTTTTTTTTACCCTCTTTGTTTTCTCTGTATGGATTGTTAGGACCTTTTTCTTTTGAGTAATCACAAATGCAATTGAGGAGGCCCTAAAATGTACCTAACAACAATGAAATCAGTATCATATTACCTGAAAACAGAAGCATTTGGCACATTTCTTTTTTCAACTTTAAGAAATATTTCTTGTCTTTGAACCTATAAAATTGGAAGACTTAACAGGGCATTCATTTTGAATGACTTTGTTCTGTGAATTTAGCTTTTTTTTCACTACCACTCCTTCCCATGTTTCTCTCTCAATAATGCCTTGGTTCTAAAATGAGAATTATGGGAAGTTCAGAGAAATTAGCATCTTCTACTGTTGAGCCAGTTGACTTGAAAAATTTGGACTTCTGCAGTTCCAGACACAGTGATAGAATTTTATCCTCCCCAGCTTTCGAATCTCTGCCAAGATTAATTGACAAGGGTGATCAGTGGTTAAGCACTTGTTCCTTTACTTTCAATAAAGCAAGATCTTTCCTACTCTTCAGCTGCTTAGTTCAAGCCTTCAGGGGATCTCCTGAAAACCAGAGGGAGTATTTTTGCAAAGAGAAAACCAATTACATATTTACTTTGCAAAATTAGGTTGTAGGGTTTTTTAGGGGGAGGCATAACTGTGGCTCCCAATGGCCTCTGCCTCATCTTGGCAGCAATAATTGCTTGCTGCATTTGTTTTTCATTCATCTCCACATTCTAAACCATTTATGCCCTTTTAGATTAAAAATTACTAAAAGTGAATTTGTGTTGAGTGAATGAATTCTCAAAGGTACTTTGAAAGATGATCTTATTTGCTACTAATACTGTCTTCAGGGTCTTCAGGAAAATCAAACTGAGAGGACTTTTCATGCTGGTGGGGATAGAGAAAAGAAGGGAACAGACATTTATTAAATGCCTACTATGTGTTAAGCAATTCGCAAAAATTTGACTCACACAACCACCTTGGGAGGTTTTATTACACCCATTTTATAGTTGAGGAAACTGAGTCTGAAATTATGCCATGTGTCCAAAGTCACACAATTTATAAGTATCAGAGTTTAAGTTCTTCCTGACTCTCAGTCTAGCCCTTTATTCTTGCTACTTTGGTGAGGGGTAGAAGGAGTTTGTTCCCACTGATGTTTGGCAGAGATACAAGAAACATAAAAATACCCCCTACCACAATGACATGGTAGAACTCAGGATTCAAAAGACTTGAATTTGAATCCCAGTTTTATCATCTTGACCAAAGCTCTTTCGCCACTAAGCTTCAGTTTTCTCCTTTCTAATAATATAGCTAATATTTAGGTGCCTTGATTTTTGATTTCTTTAAGGACTCTCATGTAAAGGCATTCTCCTAACCAAAGCAACTTGTCTTGGGGAGAAGTTCCTAAAACTCTGAGCAGTAGGTGACTGATCATGCAGCTGGTGTATATCCAAGGTAGTCTTTTCTCCAGGCATGATCTCCATCAGGATGGCATTCAGTTTCATAGCCTCCATTTTTCTTTCTTAACCTCTAAAATGAGAAAGTTAATTCAAGGGATCTTAACCTTTTTTTGCATCACAATCCCCCTTTGTCATCTGAAGAAGCCTATGGGCACCTTCTCAGAATAATATTTCAAATACAAAAAAAAATCAGATACATAAGATTACAAAGGAAACTAGTTTTAGTCCAAAATGCAATTATAAAAGTATTTTGGAGAATCGAGTTAATAGCCTGTCCCACCAGATAGCAATCTCTGGTTTAGGTGCTCCCCAAGGTCCTTATGAGCTCTTGATGTCATGTAATCCAACATTTTAGAGATCAGAGGTCTACATACAAATCATCAATCCTTCACTTCTCATGGATATTCATTCCATCATAGATCATGGAACTGGACTTGGAAAAGGCCTGAGGTCAGCAGGTCTAACGCTCTCATTTATGGATGAGACAACTGAATTCTGTAAAGATTAATTGACTTGCCCAAGGTGACAAGTATTAAGTGGCAGAGTCAAGATTCCAGCTTGACTCCAAATTCTGTTCTCTTGCTGTGGTGCTTCACTGGCTCATACTATGGCCAAGTGATAGGACTACTTCATCTTTTAGATTATATTCAGAATTCTTTTCCGAGGTCCTTTTAGCCTCCTCTTATGATTTTACAGCTAAGAATTATTGGAGAAACAAGGGCATGCAAACAATATTATTTTCTTTTTGCCAGCACACTTGAGGATAAGTCATTTAATGTCTCTGGGCCTTAGTTTACTCATCTGTAAAATGAAGAGAAAAGGAGATGTAAAGACATATTCTTAAAGCACTACTATGTGCTGGGGACTGTGCTAAGTATTTTACAGTCATTATTTCATTTGGTTTTCACAGTAACCCTGCTATTATTATCCTGATTTTTACAATTGAGGAAATTGAGGCAGACAGTTAAATGACATGTCCAGAGTCAGGTAGCAGCAAGAGGAAACCACTAGGCAAGGACAAGACTGAACCTGTTGCTTTTTATTTAGCAGTTTTGTTTTCTGGCTACTTCATACAGAGTAGGAGCCATGAATCATGATGATACTTCAGCAATGCCCAAAGCTGTTGGGTTCATGCTGTGTAGTATAAGAGATTTGTCTCTTGGTGAAAACTCAACCCAAGTGTAAGAATCTCTTACTTCTTCCAGACTCCCTTCCTGGACATTGTTCTTCCAAAATTTTATGTTTGTGTCCCTTAGTAAGGCCATAGATGAGAACCACATATGTTTCCCAAGTATTTCACCCCCACTTCATATTTCCAAAGAATTTTATTGAGGGATGGTGATTAAGTATCAGAATGTTAACCTGAAATAATCCATCATTTGAAAGGGGTCAAAGAGGGGTCTTAAAGATATTTGGAGCATTTGTATATTCAACCAAAGCAACAATAATGTGAATTGGGGACAGCTAGGTGGCACAGTGGATAGAGCACCAGCCCTGAAGTCAGGAGGACCTGAGTTCAAATCTAGTCTCAGACACTTAACACTTCCTAGCTGTGTGACCCTGGGCAAGTCACTTAACCCCAATTGCCTCAGCCAAAACAAAACAAAAAAAAAGAATGTCTCTTCTCTTTAAATATGTGCCTTATCTGCTCTTAACACAAGTGTATAATGTTTGACTTCTTTCCACTACTTAGGAAAGAATCATATAAAATGCGCCAGAACTGTCTGGAAATCTGGAGTCTGGGATCACAGGATTATAACTTAGCAGCAAAAATGAACCTCAGACACTTATTTTTTTTCATTTTACAGGAAACTCAGGCTTGAGGGAGATTAAATAAAACTTTTCAAAGGTTACATAGGTAGTTAATATATCAGACTGATGATTTGAACACAAAAATTCTGACTCCAGGGGAGCAGCTACATGAGGCAGTGAATAGAGCACAAACTCTGAAGTCAGTAGGACCTGAGTCCAAGTCCTACTTCAGACACTTAACACTTAAAGCTGTGTGATGTCTTCAAGCCTTCTGCTTACAGGTGGTGTAACACTGATTTCATTTAGAATGCATCTTGCTGGAATTTGGAGGGGCTTAGAGACTTCAGAAAATGACAATAGGGGTGAGAGAATCTACATTACAGGTTGGATAGAAAATAAATTATAGATAAGCAATGGCAGGGAGATAGTAGAAAGTAAGATAATACTGGAAGAAGGAGACAATTTGATTGGACTGTCATAAATGTGAAGGAGATGACTAGGAGATAAGGCTGAAAATATTGAATGGAGGTAGATAGTTTCAAGCCTTGAATGTCGGAACCAAAGTTTATCCTTTATTTGGTAGACCATGCATTAATGAATGAAGTATTGAAGCATTCCAAATGTGCAAAGCATTGAATACCAGAAATAGCCATCAGAGGCCTTTGAGCAGGGGAGAGATATGGTCAATAATGGTACAAAGGGTGGATTAGACAGAGGAGATGCTGGTATCAGGAAGACAAGTAAGGAGGCTATTCTAGTAGGTTAAGTGAACAAAGATGGTAGCAGTGAGAATTGAGAAGATGGGACATGGATGTGTGGGGACTCGGTATCTGATTGATTATGGGGAATAAGGGATGGAAATGGCAGAGTTGAAGCTGATTCTGCACATCAACAGAAAATCATCTTGGTTACGAAGTTCCTGTGCTGCTGACCAGTTTTTCCCCACTGCGTTCTAGCTCCCATCTAGGAGGTTTTATGATATTTCTCCCCATCCTCTTCCATGCAACATATCTAGTTTTTAAAGAAAAGAAACCTTCTTAGGTTGTGTTGTTTGCCCATAGTTCTTGTGTCTTAAAGGATGTCCTGGGCTTGGCAGCCTTTCCATAGTGGTGGACCAAGGTTTTAGACAATCCATCTTATGACATGCTGACAGCAAGAAAATGACTACCGGTTGTCAGAATCAAGTATGTGCTTTTGTGTGTGTGGTTGTCCTTCAGCCACCAACTTTCACAAGGAGATAAATCCCATTAGAAGTCAGGAGATTAAGGGAGTAGAGGGGTATCGACCACCAGCTTGTTGGCCTTGCCACTGATCAGATGTAGCACTTCTCTTCTGTGGGTCAAGGTCCTTTTTAAAATGAGGAGTTTGGATTAGAAGATTTTTTTCTTTTAGTTATAAAACTCAAACTCTGAGTTTAACCAGCAGCATGAAGTACTAGATGAGATAGTTAACTTGGAGTCAGAAGGACATGGATTTAAATTGTACCTCAGACATTTATTAATTTTATAACCATGGCAAATTATTTAATTTTTCTGTGCCTCAGTTTCCTCATCTGCAAAATGGGGCATTGGACTCATTGGTCAGCAAGACGTCTTTCTAGGTCTATAAAGCTATGATTCTCTGGTCTTTGGCAAGTAATCCACAGGTTTTTAACATTTTAGGGATTCCTTGATCCCAACTTTAGATCACCATGGGTTACTCTGCACCTGAGAAAGGAATTGCTATCCCTACCACTCTCTTCCCTTCACCCTAATCCTAAGGATCACCCAGCACATGAAGGCCCAGCCTGTCTGGAGTTCCCTCCTTGATGTTTGGTCCAACAGCCATTTATTGCTTGAGGGTCATTTATATCTCATGACATTCTTGTCTTGGCTCCAATGTTCCACAGGTCCCAGAAGCCATAAGGAAGTGCCAACGAGCAGGAATCACAGTCCGCATGGTCACTGGGGACAATATCAACACTGCCCGGGCCATTGCCATCAAGTGTGGTATCATCCACCCTGGGGAAGACTTCCTCTGCATCGAGGGGAAGGAGTTCAACCGACGAATCAGGAATGAGAAGGGAGAGGTAACTCTCAGCTTGGGCCACTGAGGAGATGGACTGTACTATTAGCCAAATTGTATCCAGCTGACCTTGGAGTGAATTATAACCCAACCTTGAATAACCTTTTCTATGCCTTAGTTTTCATATCTATAAAATGGATAATTAAATAATAGAAAAGGTACTACCTCTGGAGCCAAAGGACCTGGATTCAGATCTCAGCTTTGAAACTTAATACCTGTGTGATTAGGAGCAAGTTATCCATACTTCCTGAATCTTAATTTTTCCATCTGAACAATGATAGTCTTGAAGTAGGAAGTTCTGAGGTCTCTAGCATCTCTGAGCTCTAAGGTTCCTCGTAGCTCTAATGTTCAAAGATGTAGAGGCTTATCACGGTATCACCACACACTCAGAATCATGCATCTCTGCCTTCATCCACTGGGCTTAACCAATACTATTGACTGTGGGCTTTGCTAACCACATGGGAGCCACAGAAGGTTGAGGGTATTCCCCATGCTTTTTCCTCTTTTGTCTATCATGTCAGCCTCCGCCTTTGCCTGTTTCCCTCTTCCATAGCACATTCCCTAGTAACAAGACTGAGATTAGCTATTACCCACCTTCATGAGCCTCAGGGACCCCAACCCAGAATCATAGAACCTGAGAATTGCAAGGGGTCTGCCAGCTAGCATAACCCAAACTTTAAAAAGTTCCCATCTATAATATACATACCAAGTGGTTGTCCAGACTCTGCTTAAAGTCTCTTGGAAGGAGGGAATGTACCCCTTCTCCAGGAAGCCCTATTCTACTCCTGCTGAGCTCCAATGGTTAGCTGTTGTCTCCTGATGTGAAGACCAAATCAGCTTCTTCAAAATTTCTACCCGTCATTTTTGGCTCTACCCAGAGGGGTCAAAAAGAACAAATCTCATCCTCCTCCACTCAACAGTCCTTCAAATGCTTGAACATACAAATCCCATTCCTCCTGAGCCTTCTTTTCTCCAAACTAATCACGCCTAGTTCCTTCTACCACTTCTCATAGGACATTGACTTTTAAGGTTCTTCATTCACCTGATCAACTTCTCTTCCCTTTTCCAGATCGAGCAGGAACGAATAGACAAGATCTGGCCCAAATTGCGGGTCCTTGCTCGCTCCTCTCCCACGGACAAACACACTCTGGTCAAAGGTAAGGCATTGGATGTGGAGGCTTAGTTCCAGGGAGGGTCTGAGGCTCATGGCCACATCTGATCCAAAATGGGACCAACAAAGTGGATGTTTCCAATTTGCCAATCTCAAGACATGGGAGGAGGAGGGTTGGGGAATGAGGATATATTGAAGAGATTCACTGTACATTCGAGTGATAATGATATCATAATCTTCATAGTCATAGAAAACCCTCTAAAGATAATTACTTGGTCATTTAACAAATACTGTTGCTTCTTATTTGTCAGACACTGGGCACAGTGAATGATACTAAGACAAAATTAAAGAAGCCTTTGTAGATATAAGGGACCTTATGTCTACTGGGAAAATTATAGTAAAATGAAGGAATTTGAGACAGAACAGAAAACATAATCCTAACGAGGTGAGACCACATGGTACAGTGACCGTCCTTTAGAACCCCAATTCCTGGGTTTTCAAACTGTGATGCTGATGACCAGTAGGACTGGGGGCAAGCTACAATCCCTCCCTTGACATCTTTTTCCACACTACAATGTGAGGAAATTGGGACTAGGAGATTTCTAAGATTCCCTCCAGTTCTAACTTTCTAGAATTCTATGACTTTCTCTTTAGAGACTTTAAATATAATCAGAAACAGAAGAGTTAATCCCATCAAACCCTCTTTTTCTCCCCTCCATGTACAGTTCCTCCACTGCCGTATAGCCAAAAGAAGGAGGTCTTTTGGAACGCTCCCATTCCATAGGGTGGCAGAGGAAAGGCTGCAGTGGAGTACTGTTTGAGTCTCCATAGCTTCATCTTGGAATTCACTCCAAATCCTACCTTAGGCTCTTACCTAAGCAAGTCATTTCACTTCTTATGGTCTCATTCTTCTCATCCATAAAATGGGTGAACATATTATTTCCTTGCTTGGGTATTATGAAGACTGAACAAGATATTGGCTGTGAAAGTTGTTTGAAAAGTACAAAGAGTAGAATAACACTGTAATAAAAGGCATTGGGATACAATTCTGATGTCAGTGGACCTGGATTTAAATTTCTGTTCTGCCATTAAGTATTGATATGATTTTTTTTTTGGCTGACAGCTAGTAAGTGTTAACGTGTCTGACCAGATTTGAATTCAAATCCTCCTGACTCCATAGCCAGTGTTCTGTCTACTGCACAACCTAGCTGCCTGAGGCTTATGTGATCTTGAAAAAGTCACTTCACCTGCCTGGGTCCCCAGCTGTTGAAAGAAGGGATTGGACTCTTGTCCCTTCCAAACCTGAATTTGTACTTCTATGAATATCCCCCAAAGTTTTTTTTTTTTTTTTATTACTTAGCTTCCTCAAGTCCCATGTGTGTCTCAAATCTACTAAAAAGAACAAGGGGGATTTTAAAAATTCATTGCATTATATCTATAGAAGAGCTGAGAAGCCACATAAAGCTTCTGTAAGGAGTTTCAGGTTATATTAAGAGCACTGGATTTAAGGGACCTGGGCATATTTAGGGGGTGCAATAGATAGAACACTGGATCTGGAGTCAGAAAAACTCATCTTCCTGAGTTCAAATTCAGCCTCAGATACTATGTGACCCTAGGCAAATTATTTAACCCTGTTTGCCTCAGTTTCCTTATCTGTAAAATGAGGAAATGGCCAACCTCTCTAGTGTCTTTTCCAAGAAAACCCCAGATAGAGTCATGATGAGTCTGAAGTGACTGAAAAATTACTAAACAACAATGTTGTATTTTTATTTGTCTTATTAAATATTTCCCAACAGCATTTTAATCTGGGCCTTAGCATACTTGACACCTCTAGTCTAGATGATTCTGGATCTAGATCCCTTCTTGCTCTAGCTCTATAATACCTTGATCATATAAGTGACTATTGTTGGAGGCAGACTTGACTTCTAGCATGTCATTCTCCCCTTTGTATTTGGCTGCCCCAATCCCATTTCTGCTGCTAGGTAAGTCAATGAGCCTCAATTTATTCCTATGTAAAATTGTAGAAGCTGGATTAGCTACCCCAGTCTTGTGATTCTATGAACAGAGGCCCTGTTTGAAAGGATTGGGTTCCAAGCTTGGAATGTGGTCAGGAGACTCCTGAAATGCCTCAGTATAAATATCACTAGATCTTCACATTTGATCACCCAGCAGGTTTACTTTTGATCTTCTTCCAGTCTATTAGTCATGCATGTATCTGAAGCATAACTTATCAGCAGAAAGGGTTTGCAAACCCCAGTGGTGCTGCTGCATGAAAGCTTTATTGTTTGTGCTCCAAAGGGTGAAATTCAGGGTCTGACTGGTAGAGACTTTGATCTCAGCAAAAAGTCAAAAGGACTTCCCTCGGATAAGGAAGAGGCAGATACACCTTCTGACTCATCTGTTCCATGTTATCTTGTTGGGAACCTGAGCTTCCCGGCAAGCTGGTGTGAACTATTGTTTTTGAAAGAACTGGATTTGGAATCAGTGTCTGGGTTCAGTTCCAGGCCTTGCTGTTGACTATTTATGTGATCTTGACCAAGCCACTGAACTTGGTCTAGATAGCCTCTGAGACCCCTTCCAAACCTAAGCCTTGGTTCCTTCATCTGTAATTTAAGATTATGAGACTACGTCATTATGAATAAAAAAGTCATAAGTACATCTTATGTGCCGATTCCTGTCCTAAGCACTTGGAATGTTGGTAGAAAAGTGATACTTTTACTATTCCCTAATTCGAAATAGGGAAAAACAACATATATAGGAGGAGCAGCTGCAGGGCAGACGACAAAGTTCAGTTGTCCTTAGGATACAGAAGCAAAGCCGATGGCAAGACCTGGGATCTAAAGGACATGATGGCAGTTAGATGATAATAAACATAAAAGTACTTTATAAAATGTAGAGCACTCTGTACTTACCCCATACTTTAACAATCCATAACTTCTTCTACGTGTAAGAATACCATTTCCTGTGCAGATGGCAAATGATCAATATTTTCATTAGTGTTTATAGAAAACCAAACAAACATAAAACATCCCCTAGTGGCCACTGGTGATTAACCTCTCTAACTTACCTAGGATCATCTTTAGACTAAAAACAATTCCAACTCAGTTTAGGCTTTCCAGGGCCTGAGTTTCTTTCATTAGTGTAGACTTTGAGAGATCAGAGGATATCTATGGGAGAAAGCACCAAGATCCTCCAGGCTTTCAAAGGCTACACTTATTCATCTTTTTTTTAAATTAATTTTTATAATTATAACATTTTCTTTGACAGTAAATATGCATAGGTATTTTTTTTTTTACAACATTATCCTTTGTACTCCCTTCTGTTCCAAAATTTTCCCCTCCTTTCCTCCACCCCCTCCCCTAGATGGCGGGCATTCCCATACATATTAAATATCTTATAGTATATCTTAGGTACAATATATATGTGCAGAATCGAATTGTTGTTGCAAAGGAAGGATTGTATTTGGAAGGTAAAAATAATCTAGGAAGAAAAACAAAACAAAACAAAAAAAACAATGCTCACAGTTTACACTCATTTCCCAGTGTTCCTTTTCTGGATGTAGCTGATTCTGTCCATCATTGATTAATTGGAATTGGATTAGCTCTTCTCTATGTTGAAGATATCCACTTCCATCAGAATACATCCTCATACAGTATCATTGTTGAAGTGTATAATGATCCCCTAGTTCTGCTCGTTTCACTCAGCATCAGTTGATGTAAGTCTCTCCAAGCCTCTCTGTATTCCTCCTGTTGGTCATTTCTTACAGAACAATAATATTCCATAACATTCATATACCATAATTTACCCAGCCATTCTCCAATTGATGGACATCCGTTTATTTTCCGGTTTCTAGCCACTACAAAGAGGGCTGCCACAAACATTTTGGCACATTCGGGTCCCTTTCCCTTCTTCAGTATTTCCTTGGGATATAAGCCCAATAGCAGCAATGCTGGATCAAAGGGTATGCACAGTTTGATAACTTTTGGGGCATAATTCCAGATTACTCTCCAGAATGGCTGGATTGTTTCACAACTCCACCAACAAGGTATTAGTGTCCCAGTTTTCCCACAGCCCCTCCAACATTCATCGTTATTTGTTCCTGTCATCTTAGCCAATCTGACAGGTTACACTTATTCATCTTGAAATGATTGTGGTGCTTGGGAGAGACCTTGAGATGGCTTTGACCCATCTCTACCACAGGGTTTAATCTTCTAGCTCTGTAGCTCTGAGACCAAAATGGTTCTGTCCTCTAGAAGTAATCAGGCCTGGAAAAAATGGATCATGACTGGTAAATATATTGATGCCCCTCCAAAGAGCTTAATATTGGGTAATGGGGGGTTGACTTGAAAGTCCAAATTGAAATTGTAAATAACTTGGTTAATGATTCACAGGACAGGAGTTCTCATTAAGTCCACGATAATTTATGAGTCAATCTCTGAGTTAAATCTAACTTATCTCTGTTACAATTGTTAATAGACCAGATCTCTCTTTCTTATCATTGTGTGTCCTATTCTTTCCTATCATTGGGTGAATATTCCTATTCAGTGGTGTGTCCATGCTCGTCAGTAAAGAGCCCTGTAGATCAGGATCATTATCCTCCCTCAAACTCCATTTACAGTACATTAATTTAATTAGGCAGTCCATCAACAAGCATATATTAAGCAACTGCTATAAATCAAACACTTGGCTGGGTACTGGGGAAACCAAGATAAAAAAATTAAATAGTCCCTGCCCTTGAGAATCTTATATTCCAAATGGTGGAAAACATATGTATGTATAGCCAGTGATCATGAGTCCAGAGCTGAAAAGGATCACAGATCAAGCCCTGTAGAGTTGGATTATTTACCAAAGCATAGAGAGGGTCTGGCACATATCATAAAATCTTAGCATGAGGCCTAGGATGCCCTTAAAGGTCACTTGGTCCATCCATCTCATTTTGCAGATGAGGAAACTGAGGCAAAGTGAGAGTTACATAGCTAATAAGCAGTTTAAGCCTTTATAACTCCAAGTCCAGGGGTAATGTCAGAATCAGGATTCAGGATTGGAACCCAAATTCTCTGTTTCCAAATCCACTGTTCTGTTAGGAAATGATGTCTTTCTTGTTCTCCTTCCTGTGATTAAGATCCCTGGGTCTTTACTATCCCCCTTGTATTGTCATATTGTGACTGAGTCCTTGTACATCATGGTTGGTGTTCCTTAAAATACCCACATAAAAGAGGTGTAATTAAATAAAGCACAAGAACATTTACAAATTTAGACTCTGTTTTGTTCCCATTTCCAAAGAACCAAACTATATATAGATCTCTTTTCAAAATCATTTTCAGACTCATTCAATCTGAACTCATCATTCTTTAAAGAGACCAATAGGATGGCAGAACTGAAAGGGATTTTTGAGTTCATCTAATCCAGTATTCTCATTTTAGTACATCTTTTTGTAATTTTAGTGATGAAGGAATTGGATGTATGTGTGGGAGGGGGGAAAGAGAAATGACTTACCCAAGAACGCCTGACTAGTCAGTAGCTGAATCTGATGCAGAAGGTGGATATTCAAATTCCTAATCCCACTGCCTACTAGACCACTCCTCCATACAAGGATGATGCATTAGAAAGAACAGGGGAATGAGAGACCTAGCTCCTACCCTTAGCTTTTCTGCTGTCTCTCTATGTAACCTTGGGAAAAGTAGGGTCACTTCTCTTCTTGAGACCCATGAAGTGAGACTCTTGAGGGGTGTGGTGGACAGGACTTGCCTCATGTTCCTTGCTTACTCCAAGTCTTTTCCCTCCCCACAGGCATCATCGACAGTACTCACACAGAGCAGAGACAGGTCGTGGCTGTGACTGGGGATGGTACTAATGATGGGCCAGCTTTGAAGAAGGCAGATGTTGGCTTTGCCATGGTATGGACAAGTTGTCATCCAAAGTGCACCTACCCTTTTATGGGCTGAGAGACCCTTATGGCCATTTAGTCAGTCTTGAAGACCCATAGTTTTCTTCAACCAACAGAATTTTATGAATCACTTCTCATGTCTTCAGACCAAAATGCTGGGCATACGTGGGTACATAATGATCAGATGTGATTCTTGACCTCAAAAAGCTTACACACACACACACACACACACACACACACACACACACACATATATATATATATATATATGTACCCTGGGTTCCTAACATAGAAATATACCTTCTTCAGGGGATTCTCCAACTGTTCACTTGGTCAAATTCTATGTTTATCATTAAAAGAAATAGGAGCAGCTCCTAATTCTGAAATGCCTTTGTTCAAAATTGTTGATTTATAAGAGCAGAAACTAAGTTTGAGACCAAGCAAGATATTGGGTTTTGTTGTTGTTGTTGTTGGGTTTTGCTAGTTTCCTTATAGGAAAGTAGATGTGTGCTTTGTGTCCATATGTATTGGATATATAGGTACATATGGCAGAAAAAATGGTATAGTTATGTAGGGGGTTGAGTGCTTCTCTGTGGATGGAGATACATGTCATGGGAACAGTGGTATGTTTTCATGTGGAGTGAAACATTTGAATATAGGGGTCTGTGTGTATATTACATGTATTACATGCATGTAGGGATTGGGTAATGCAGTCAGGTGTGCATGTATGTGTGCACATGCATAGAGTCTGTATGCAGTAGATATATTCACCCTTTACAAAACATTACTTGCTGGATTGCAGCAGGGTGATCTTATAACTAAGAAAGGTGATAGGGCAAATAGTCTTGCTGCTCTCTGCTCTGGTCAGACTATTTCTCAAGATCATGTTCATTTTCTGAGGGTCCCATTTTGGATGCATATTGATAAACTTGAGAAAATCCATTGGAAGGTTTCCTGCATGGTTTTGGGCCTCAAATGCAGCATGAGGAATGGTTGGAGGAACTGGGGTGACCTCCCACTGGGGGTGAGTGGTAAAAATGGTGATAATACTGTTACTTTCTGTTTATTTAAAAAAAAAACATCCTTTAAAGTCAGTGAATTTATGCTTGGTTTAACTGGAAAAGAGAAGACTTAAGAGAGACATGATATATTTTTACTATGTTTAACATATATTGAATTACTTGCCATCTAGGAGAGGGGGTGGAGGGGAAAGGGGGAAATTGGAACACAAAGTTTTGCAAGAGTCAGTGATGAAAAATTATCCTTGCATATGTTTTGAAAACAAAAAGTTTCAATAAAAAAGAAGTTTGAATAAAATAGATTGAGGAATTAATTATAAAACAGAGATAGAGACAGACACAGAGACACACACACAGAGAATATCTATTTTCAAGTTCTTGGAAGATGAAGGAATACAATTTTCTTCTTGGCCCCAAAAGAACAAAAAGGAACAATAGATAGACATAAAAAATCAAATTTTGAATGTTGTTGATGGTTAGGGAAACAAATTCCTAACAATAAGTGCTTTCTTGAAGTAAAATTGACTGCCTTATGGAGATAGTAGGTTCCCTCTTAGTGAAGGCTAAAAGAATGCTTTATAACTACTTATGTTATAGTAATAATTCTCAGGCATGAGTTGGGTCCCTTTATAATTGAGAATCTATGGGCCTGACCCATGCCTCTGTGAGGTGTGTGTCCCTCTGAGTGTGGAAGATATCAGTTTTCAGCAGAAGTTCTCAGATTCCTGTAGCACAGAGGTCTTTTCTTGCTTCTCTGCGGGTCCCTGATCATCCTTCCCTAATGTGACTTATTCTCTCTCTCAGGGAATCGCTGGTACTGATGTTGCCAAGGAAGCTTCGGACATCATTCTGACAGATGACAACTTCAGCAGCATTGTCAAGGCAGTGATGTGGGGCCGCAATGTTTATGACAGCATTTCCAAGTTCCTGCAGTTCCAGTTAACGGTCAATGTGGTAGCTGTCATTGTGGCTTTCACGGGTGCTTGCATCACACAGGTAAGCTTTAGTCATGTTATCAGGCCCATCCCCATCTTTATCAGGGGACTGCGAAAGGAGATGGAAACAGTACAAACAATGCATGGGTTGCTATGGTATTTCTTAATTAATACCCCCTCTGGGTTCTTTTTTATTCTTTACTACAGTTGGTCTAAGTGTAAAAGGGCAGGGTTTGGGGAAATTGAAGCACCATGGCCAGAGTGATAATGTCAGCTGAAAAGAAGGAAAAAAAGCAAGAGGTGGGCCAAGAATTTGATCCCACTCTTTCCTCTAGTAATCACTTCTCTGAACCAGACAGAAGTGGACTCAAATAGTCACACTCACAGGCCCTCTGCCCTCCACATTCCCCCAAACTTCCTTTAATTGGAAAGCTTCCCGCTTTTATTAACTTTCATTAAAAATCTGTGGGTAGACATTGGGAGTCTGGAGAATTGGAGGCTAGTCTTGATTCTGCCTCTTACTCTTTATTTTAATTCAGTTAAATCATTTAATTTCTCAATTTCATCATCTCTTAAATGGGAATGATAATATCTCCCTTGGGGATATCAGTAATAGTTGTGAAAGTGCATTGAAAAAATTATGTTAAGGAAATTTGTCACGGAAATCCATTAAAAAATTAGTCTTGTGTGAAAAAATTTACTGGCTGCCATTTTATTTTGAGATGATGAAGTGACTTTTAGCTCTAATAGAAACTGTGTCTTCATTCCTTTTAAGGGGAAAAATCATTTTCAAAAATGTATTGGAAATTAAAATTATTAAAATATTTTCCATATTAGTGTCACAAAATATTTCCTCTTGCTAAAATTATTATTGATATTTTGAGTGAATATAATTCATCATTGTTGACTATCCTTATTGAACAAATTATGATGTTTTAATTTCAAAATCTTTCTGGATTTATACTAAGTTTATATCTTTTTAATATCCTTTAAATCCCTAAACCCACTTCAAGGCCCACTCATACTACATTGTTTTATAAAATGATGAAAGTAAATGAATAAGGGAGGGTGTTACTATCGATTTCTCTGTGGTAGAGAACTTCCACTTTCCTCAGGATACCACATATACCACATGTACCACATTACTGATATACAAATTGAATTAGTGCATCAAGGCCAATCTACATATTAAATGTTAGCAAAGCTTAACTTTTTTAAAGATACAAAATAAAACCAGATTTAATATTTTCTCCTTATACCTCAGTGAATTTTTTGTACATTGTAGGTTGTATGCATCTCACCTTGGTGATAATTGACCAAGAACATTAAAGTGACCCTTTATACTCTTAAATTTTTTTTGAGAGCTCCTGAGGATTGTGTATGGCATATTTTGTACTATATAAGAAGTTATGTCATTGTCCAATTCTTTGTGATCCTATTTGGGATTTTCTTGACAAAGACGTTAGAGGAGTTGGCCATTTCCTTCTCCAGCCATTTTTACGGATAAGGAAACTGAGGCAAACAAGGGTAAGGGGCTTGCCCAAGTAACGTAAGTCCTAAGAAGTTATATATCATATTCGAAATTAAAACCTTTTAGGATTACAATGAAAATAGTTCTGACCTCACATATCCCCTGAAAGGGCTAGCAGAACTCCACAACTTCTGGGCTGAATGTTAGAAGAAATTTGCTCTCCTGGTTTGCTTTATGCTACATGTTAGACACAAAGCAAGACTGACTGATTGACCATCCAGGCCATTCCAAGGAGCTAGATCATGTTGGCAAGATTTCAAGGAGAGATTTTTTCAAAAACTGTTCCTGGGTGTTTACCAGAATCCTCAGCTCTCCTTTTCATGGGTTTAGCATTGAATTTAGCTATTTTTAATGTCTTATCTAGTTCTAACATTGTCTGAAAGTCATTTCCCACCCCAACAATCCATGTTCTAAAGTTCTTTTCAACTCTAATGTTTTATGTTCTAAGGGCTCTCTTTGCTCCAGAATATGGATGTGCTAAAATCTGTTCAAGCCCTAACATTCCATTCTAAGTTCCCTTTCAGCTCCAATATTCTTTGAAAAACCATGTTGTGGTCTTTTCTGGGGACTGTGATACCTTTGCCCAAATCAGTGCCTAAATTATTCCTACAGCCAGAGAAGGCCCAGAACTACAATTTGTCCCAGGCCAGATTCTCCAAGCAAAGTTAGCATATGGTTGGCTCCTTTGTGAGCCTCAGCAGGGTTATTCCCAACTCCTCCCAACATCCTGTCCTCACCCCAGCCCCTTCTGTAGGGACAGGACAGCCCTGCCTGAGCTGTTAAAAGGTCAGGTTTTCACTCGCATTAGGAATAGGTCTCCTAGGTCTGTGGATAACCAGTGCCCTCTAGTGTCTACTTCCCCAATATTTATTTGTTAAGAAACTTAGGGTTTTTTGTTTGTTTTTATTTTTTTGTTTTTTGTTTTTGTTTTTGCATCTAGCCATAGTCATTGTTAAGCCTTCAGCTTCCCTGTGTTTGGCTCAATTAGACTCAAGGCTTTTCTTGGGTCCACCTATACTCACTGTGACCAACAATGAGTCTCTGTCAATAAGAAGGAGGGTGGAAAGAGATCTGGGTTTGCAATTGTAGGAGATGGGAGGCAGCATGGTGAGGTGGAAAGAATACTGGACTGAGAGAGTATGGGTTCAAAGTTCAGCCATTCCACTTGCTACCTATTGTTTAGGACAAGTCATTTACCTTCAATGGGTCTCAGTTTCCTGATCTGTAAAATGGAGGTGGTGCTACTTTATTGACTCTTACAGGATTGATATGAGGAAACTTTTGGAAACTATAAAGTTGTATAAATTATAAAGAATGCTGTTGTTCTTTCTATTGTTCCATGCTGTCCTTGGAAATGTAACTACCCTTCACAGTTTATTGATTGAGGAGTCTAAGAGCTGCTGTTGTGATGGAACAGGAACATCTCTTTGTTCCAGTTAATTTACAGTTAGAATGTATAGAATACCCTGGTGACCAATATCCAAATACATAAGACTTCATTGGATTACAGGATTTAGAGCTGGGTGGGATTTTAGAAAATAATTAGATCCCTCCTTCTATTTTATGGTAGATTGAGTTGAACTACAGAAAGAGGAAATGACTTACCCGCAATGACACAGCTAGTATGAGAACCAGAATTTAGGTTCTGTTGGTACCGTATATCCCACTCCCCCATACTTTGCCCACAACCATCACACAAGATAACAAATATTTAGGCTTTAGCTTCAGGGGGAGTGTCATTCTAAAGCCCTCTAAGATTTCCTTGAGTAAGGATCTGACCATGTGACTTTCCTGCTTAACAACTCTTTTGTTTCCTATCATTTCTAAGATAAAATAGAAACTTCTGTTTAGTTTTTAAAGCCCTATGCAATCTGGTCCTAACCAATCTTTCCAGATATTATTGTTTCTCATCCATATGTGAAACCAGTCAAATTTGTCTTCTCTCTGTTCCTAACACACAACACTATCTCCAATCTCCTTGTCTTTGCCTTGGGTGTGCTCCATGATTAAAATACACTACCTCATTACCCCTGCCTCATAGAATTCCTTCCTCTCTCTTCCTTTAAAAATCACCTTGATCTCCATATTTTCCATGAACCCTTTCCTGAGTACCCTTCCTTTTAAATTACCTCATATTTGACTAATTCATATATATTCATATTTTGAATTTTGTGTTTATATTGTATATATATGCATATACACATACATATATCTGTAACTGAGTGTATAGATAAATATGGATATATACACATGTGCTTGTTATCTCTATTACTAGCATGCTAGTTCCTTGAGAGCAGACTATTTCATTCTTTGTACATGTCTCCTTAGCATCTACCACAATGCTAGATACATTGTTATTGTTGTTTAATAATTTTACTGACTTTGTAACCTTATTTAAGATTTTCTCAGCAAAGATAGTCTGTCTCCTTATTTAAGATTTTCTCAGCAAAGCTAGTCTGTCTCTCTCTGTCTCTGTCTCTCTCTGTCTCTGTCTCTCTATCTGTCTGTCTCTCTCTCTCTCTCTCTCTCTCTCTCTCACACACACACACACACACACATACACACACACATACACACACACTTACTCACACAAACACACACATACACTGCTGACAAAAACTGCTATACCTTATTCTGTGGAAGGGGGTCTGTTAATGGGATATTCTCCTACCCAGAACTGTCCCAACCTGGTTCCCTCCATCCTGTGACTGTTCATTCTTCTTTTTCTTCCAGGACTCTCCCCTAAAAGCTGTACAGATGTTGTGGGTGAATCTGATCATGGATACCTTTGCCTCCCTGGCCCTGGCCACAGAGCCACCTACAGAGTCTCTTCTTCTGCGTAAGCCATACGGCCGCAACAAGCCGCTCATCTCCCGCACCATGATGAAGAATATCCTAGGCCATGCAGTCTACCAGCTCACGCTCATCTTCACCCTGCTCTTTGTTGGTAAGTCACTGTGTGCTCCTTTGTAATGCTTAAGTTCTTGTCCATCTCAATTATAAAATTCTCAAGTCATGGATTCTGAACATTATGACCTAGGACTGAATTCCAGAGGTAGAAAGGGATCTTAGATATCATTTAGCCCAATATCCCTGTTTTACCGAGGAAAAAAACTGTCTAGAGAAGTTCAGTGGCTCCCTGAAGCTTTGCAACAGTGTAAAGGTTTCCTTGATTCAGTAGCTATTCCTACACAACACCTTCCATCCAGAATGGCTCTCATGGCTTGGGTTTAAGTATGATGAAATCAAAGAAGGAAGGAAGCAAGCAAGAAAGTAAGGAAAGAAGGAATGAAGGAAGGAAGGAAGAAGGAAAGGAAAAGAAGGAGAGAGAAAAAGCAAGCAAGCAAGAAAGACAGAGAGAAAAGAAAAGGAGGGAAGGAAAAGGAGAGAGAGAAAGAGAAAGAAAGAAAGGCAGAAAGAGAGAAACGAAATGAAAAGTTTTATGAAGACCTAGTGAAAGACTCTAAGAGCTACCTGTTCTACAATTGCTTTCCTATAGATCCATTAGTATTTAACACATTCACTGAGAAAGGGCCAAAAAAATCTTCATTAATGATTTGATGTCGTTGAGAACACCAAAAAAATTAACTCAGATACCTCATAGTGAAGTGGTAGTGACTGGATTCTCAACAGCAAAGCCAGTGAAGCAAAAGCTGTGGCAGGTTTTGTCATACTTAAAAGGCCTTTTGTAGAGGCTCAGAAACACATTGAATCTTCTATTTAAGGACTAAACTGGCTGATTGTCAGAAGTCTCATCATCAGTAAGCTGGCAACTTGGCGGTGAACCCTTTGGCCATGTCACTCCATGAAACAAAGGAAAATCCTATATGGCTCTTGGTTCTGTGAGCATCCTCTCTGCTTCTATGATGAAGGTAGCAAAATCACAGGAAATAAAGGGCAGAGGCTGCTAAGAATCACCTTATTTTTAAGCTGTCTATAACTCTTCGCTTAGCTCTGGGTAGGTTCAATTGGGATATCCGTACTAGGACATCCTACTAGAGGAAATGACTCATGTAAACCTTGACAGTCTTGATATAAATGAAATCCAAAGACAAAAGGAAGTTACAGTGGAAAGAAACTTGTCTTACAGGTTCATCTTGTAAAAATAAATTAGAAAGTTGAGGGAGTTAGTTTAATTTTAGGCATACAAAAGCAAGAAGAAATGTCACTTGAGAAGGCATTTTGGTCATCTCAGTGCAAGTATTTCTGATGTAAAAAAAGACCATTATGAAATTATAGTTCATAAGAGGATGAAGAGAAGAAAATCTCTACAAGGAACTTAATAAGACCCTCCAAACACAGATTCTAATTCTTTTTGACTTTAGAGGAAAAGGAGGAATAGGTCAGGAGGATAAGAACACCTTTGATCAGTAAGAGAGAGGGAGAAGGGCCAAAGGCTTTTAGACTACATAAAAATCTTCTCTGTATTAGGCACACAATTATCAATAAAAGAATTAGAAGGTTCTAGACAAGCAATTGGAGAACTTGATTGAAATTAATTTTGCCTATATTTTCACATACAGGAAATAACTCAGTAATTTTTTTTATGTGGGATTCATTCCTTTATTAGTTATCTGTATATAGTCAGACAATAAATTTGTTAGAGCAAATATCAAAATTAGTGCAAAGCTAGAAGAAAGAATAAACATGAATAAGATTTGACATGCAATTAAAACAATTTAATAACAAAAAGGGAATGTGGACAAAAAGGAATAAAAGAGCACATAGACACAAACTATGATAATTTCACATACAAGTTTAACTGATACAAATCAACTATTGTAACAAGAAGATCAGGGAGCCTAAAAAGTACTCTAGTCATCAGATTGATTTACTTGCCAAGAGAGCTATGATGCAATATTAACTTTAGTTTATAGACTCATTTCTAAAACCTCAAGGAGGAGGATGAAATACTTGGAGGAATATTGTATCATAAAATAAAAAGAAGCTGTAGGAGTAATACCAATTTAGAAAAAGTTTGGTAAGAGAACCAAGAAAAGTCTTTATAAGGGTATTTAAAAATAACAATGGAAGAAAGAAAAACAAATGAAAGAAAAATGGAAAAGATCTGCATTTTTATAACAAACTTTTCTACCATTAAAAAAGTAGAACCTTCATACTTTGACATTACAGTCCTTGATATGTTTACATGGAAATTAAAAGTGACATCAAAGAGAATAAATATGACAAAAGCAGCTAAATTAGGTCAAGGGAGATAGAGGAGATTTTTGCTGGGGGCAATACAAATGTTTGGAATAATGAGAGATCACTTCTCAAAGTATTGGTAGGAGAAGAAACCAAAGGTATAGTGAAAATTTCAGCCTTTGTTAATATTTATAAAGGTTAACAAGAAAATGAAAAAAAAATTGGTTTGCATACCTGTTTTCACAACTTTATAAAATATTATATAAAATTTATGTTTATCAAAATCTACACATTAAGTCTACTAGTAAACAACAGTATGGCTTTAGCAAAAAATACTATGAGTATACTGTATATTTGCTATCATACAATTGGCTGAAAATTTTAAAGAAGATAAGATCCCATTGTATTTAACTGTTTATTGACTAAAAAAAGATTCCTTCAGTAAAACAAAATACCACTTGAAAAGTTCTCTTCCAGCAAGGTGGAACAAAAAGTTCTCCTACCTATACATCAAAATTTTTCTCTACTACTTAAAAGATACAGGAAAAGAGATCATCTTGATCCTAAATAGCAAGTGGGGCATAAAATAGAGGGGCATATTCTTATCAAAGGTGTTTGATCCAGTGCAGAGTCCAAGCTAAAGAAGGATTTTTTAGGAATAGTGAGGTTCTTCAAATATTCCTGTTGATGTGTGGATGGTGCTATAATCATTTAAGAGATCCTGACTTAACTAAACAAATAGGGAAAACCAAGACCAGGAAGTTCTATTGTATAGATTCATTCAGCAGTTCTTCCTCGCTGACTCTCTTTCCCCATATATACATATATACCCACATATATATTTTATGTCTTACATATAAATGTGTATATATATATTTATCTATCTATCTATATCTATATCTATATATCATGACAGGAAATACTGTGGACAATCACTTGGATGCAGAGTTGAACAAGAGGAGAGTAGGCAGGATCCTCTCTGGGAAATTGCAAAGCTCCTTAAGTGATCCCAAACAGAATTCTCTTTGAAACAAAATATTGATTTTTTAATACCAATATCTACCCATGTTATATGCTTGTGAGTCTTAAAGGGATATAGTTTCTATAGAAATAAAAATGAAGCAATAGTATAATCAAAAAACATGGGATAATCATAGAATTAAAAGGAGGGATAGACCATGAATAATTTGCATATTCCATTGGTATCTCTTAATATACAAGGAAGTCTCTCAATATTACCTGCAGAGAATCTGTGGAACATGATACATAAAAGTTGCCCAAAATGGACAGAAAAACTTTGACCCACAACTTCAGTAGAAACATACACACCGATAAGATCTATTGAAGCAACTCAGGCAATAATGTAAGAAGTCTCTCCTATGAAATGTATAGAAGTTTAACTTGCAAGCACACGAGCATGTTTATAGTTCCCTACTGATAACGCAAAGATGTGTTATGAGGTAGAATGTGCGATGAGGTAGAAAAAAAAGTTTATGAACCACTTTTGTAAAAAGACTAATTTTTATATATTCTTCTCTTACATTCTCCCCTTCTCCCTTCCACTTCCTATCACTATTCCAATACCTACATAGTCATTGTAGAATAGACAAGTAGAATTAGAGAATATTAGCACTTAAAGGGATCTTAGAGACCAATCTAAACCCTTAATTTTATAAATGAGGAAGCTAAAACTAAGAAAAAGTAAAGCTATTGACCAAGCATGTCTCTGAGGGCTATTTGGTTTTATTTGCACTTTCTTTTCTATAGGTGAGAAGATGTTCATGATTGACAGTGGACGCAATGCCCCTCTCCACTCTCCTCCCTCTGAGCACTATACCATTATCTTCAACACCTTCGTCATGATGCAGCTGTTCAATGAAATCAATGCCCGGAAAATCCATGGAGAGCGGAATGTGTTCGATGGCATCTTCAGGAACCCCATCTTCTGCACAATTGTACTGGGCACCTTCGCCATTCAGGTAACCAGGACCCTGGGGCATCCTCATTGGAAGAACGTCACCTGGCGCCTGCCAGCAGGAAGTCCCAATCCCTGCTCTGAGAGATGAAACTTGTCCTTCTTCTGGTGATGGGTTTGTGTCTCCAATTTTGTCTCCAGATAGTCATTGTGCAGTTCGGGGGGAAGCCATTCAGCTGTTCTCCTCTCCAGCTTGACCAGTGGATGTGGTGTATATTCATTGGACTAGGAGAGCTTGTCTGGGGTCAGGTAAGCTCTTCTTGGCAGGTTTCTGTTCTCAGAGTGGAACATATAAGCAAGCAGCTGCTGACTCTTGTAACATACCCCTAGTTTCCTTCAAGGTTCAGTTCAACTGCCATTTTCTACAAGAGTTCCTTTTGGATCCCCCCTGATGTTACCACAACCTCCCTCACATCTGTCCACAATGATTTAGTAATTATTTTGCATTTACTTATTTGTGACTATGTTGTGACCTTCATCACACTCTTAACTCCCATACACTTTGTGAATTGTTGAGAATTGGGACTGTTTGGTTTGACTTTATGCCCCAGAACCTAGTATGGTACCTAGTCTATAGCGTCCACTTAAGAAATGCTCATTGAGTAAGGAAACTGAATCCTAGTCCCTCCTCTCTCAAAGTTACTCATATGACATAGATCTATAAGTTGAAGGAATCTTGGAGACAAACTAGTCCCACCCCCTCATTACACAGATGAGGATAATGACCACTGAAGGAAAGCAGGTACTAATTACAGAGGCAGCATTAAAAACTCGAATTCTCCCACTCCAGATTCGGCTCCTAGCATCATATCAAACCTTAGGCAAATCCCTTCATCCTTTTTTTGAATGAGATAGGATGGCTGATCACCAGGTCTTCCGATAATGACATTCTCTAATTCTCAGTTACCACAGTCTTCTCAAACCAACTCTTCTCTCAGTTCCTTGCTTTTCTTATCCTTAAGTCCAGAGACTTGCTGTCTTTTAGCTTTGTGAACATACTTCCCCCCCCCCCCCCCCGAGAATATTTTCTAATATAGGAAACTTGGAACAGGTGAGAAATTCTAGACTCCTGAATTTAGTTCCTAAGGGATGTTATTCTTATGTTTTTTGTGGGGGAGAGGTGAGAGGAGTCAGAGAGGAACCAATAGGACATTTGATTCATCATTATGGAGAATTTCTGGTGAAGAAATTCCTACTGCTAAAGGATTAGTACCTGTTTTGCAACTTATAGTCTTAGAGAGGTGGCTAATTAAGTGATTTACCTGGAATCATATGCAATAATACATAAAGAGGGGGTTCTAGCCCAGTTAACATAGACAAACGTGACTGTTTGGTATCCCAAAATAAGAGTTATATTATTGAAGAGTTTCAATGAGGACTACTTTCAACCCCTTATTGTAAACCTTATCCCTCTGTACAAAGGACAATTGGAAATACCTATGTCTGTCAATAGAATCAGGAGGTCAAACCTAGCCCCCTATCATCTCCCACAGCATATCTTTTTTTTTTTTTTTTTTTTTTTTTTTTTTTTTTTTTTTTTTTTTTTTAGCTGAGGCAATTGGGATTAAGTGACTTGCCCAGGGTCACACAGCTAGGAAGTATTAAGTGTCTGAGGCCAGATTTAAACTCAGGTCCTCCTGACTTCAGGGCTGGTGCTCTATCCACTGCACCACCTAGCTGCCCCCCCCCCCCCCCACAGCATGTCTTTTAAGTTAATACTCCATGCATTGTTTAATTAGCTCATGTTTCATGTCTACTGGGTATTGTACCACAAAAGTGGAGATTAGTATCTTCTTCTGGTAGCATTGAGAGCCTGTGATATTCTCCTGCCCAAATTGAGCTATAGGATTGACTATTGAAGGAAGTCAATCTTTTCCTTCTGAACCATAGACAAGTCCTATGAAAACCCTGGGAAAAGGGAGCTGCATCTATCTTGTTCTTCTGAAGAAGATGACATTTTGCTTTCAGAACACTAGACTTGTTTCTTCCCATGGTGAAGAAATTTTAAGTTTTTTAACTCATGGGTTACTGGTATTGCAGATTCCATCTCTAAAAGGAAGGAATGAACTGAGTAAAACATAATGAATCTCAGTCCTTTGAATTCTACTTTTGCAAAGATACCCTGGAGATACTTGTGTTTATACACATAAGTACATAAATATACCATATACATACATACACACCCTTGCCAACCAGTTAAAGGAACCATCACTCTCTAATTTACATTTTTAGCTTCATGCCTCTGCCTGTTCTATTATTCCTACCTGAGGTATCATCCTTCCTCTTCTCTGTTTATTCAGAGCGTCCTGGGCTTGTGATCCTAAAGTAAATGGGGGGCACATGATACTCATTGATTGAATAAGTGAATTAGCATAGTGCTTGGCACATAGTAGGGCTTAATGAATGTTTTTTTTTTTTTTTTGACTGACTGGATAAGTAAATGAATGAATTGATTAGTAGATGAATTAATATTCATAAGTGAATAAATGTGCCTCTGTTAAGTTCTTCTTGTCTCCTTTTAGATCATTGCCACCATCCCAACCAGCAGGCTCAAGTTCCTGAAGGAGGCAGGACGGCTCACTCAGAAAGAGGAGATCCCCGAGGAAGAACTCAATGAGGACGTTGAGGAGATTGATCATGCTGAGAGAGAACTTCGACGTGGACAGATCCTGTGGTTCCGTGGCCTGAATAGGATCCAAACTCAGGTATATAGAGTGTGGCCAATCAAGAGACATCCTAGGTGGAAATGAGCTCTTCTCTTTACACCAGGCCCAGCACATGAAGGCCTCTGGCAAAAGCAAGTGTTTGGGAGGAAAATGGGTGGGAGAAGTGAGGAAGAGGAAGGGTCATCTTGGCCAGAATCCTGATAATCAGACTCCTCAATGGGGTGGTAAAAATTTTCTCCTTCCTATGGTAATAGTCCCCAGAGCCATGTCATCCTTCTGCTATTATTAGAGAAACAGCCATATTACTGCCCTTTCTCCTTTACACCAACTGGGATTCATTTTCCCAAGTCACTCAACCCCAAGATCCTATATAGTGAGATATCCCTATTTCTGTGAGTCCATCTGCAGCTCTGAGAATAAGGCTCACTCCAAAACAAAGTCACTGTTTTGTTTTATTTATATTTTTTCCATATTGGAGTGGCCTCCTCTAATGATATTTTGTCTCTTTGGTTAATTAATCATCTCCAGTTTATAAGTAATTAGAGTAGACATGAAGAGCGGGGAAGGAAAATAGCAATAACTAAAGTGGATAATGAGCTCAGGGGAGGGGCAGGAGTTCCTCAGTGAGTCTGGGCGGGATTGAGAAGCCTGGGGATAAGGTGGGGCTGGGGGAGGGAGGGAGTAACTGCTTCCCCCCAAGTCTACTTTAGCTGACCAGCAGTTCTCAGAGGTGAGTGTTCAACCCCAGACTTGCTGGCCCAGGTTGGGGTATCTCCTGGGTGGACTTGATAATGCTTGCTTGGAGTGGGTAATTGGACATATCTAGCATCTCTTCCCCACAGAGGCTTTTACTATAATGAAGAAGAGCAAAGAACAATTAGAAGCCTCTAACCCAATCAGGGGATGCTCTAACTCAGCCCAGAGCCCTTTGTAAGCTGCTTCATCTTTTCCAAAGTGTTTCTTTTTCATTTGACATTCACAATAATGGTTCAAGGTCAACATATGACATACCTTTCCATAGCAATGGGTATGCACACACATCCAGAAAACACTGAAGTGCAAACCCACTTCTCATAAATGTGCACAGACATAGGAGTAGGTAGCTAGGTGGCTTGGGAGATAAAGTGATATTCTTAGAGACAAAAAAAAAATGAATTAAAATCCTTTCTTACTTATTAACTATTAGGAAGACCTTGCTCAAATCTGGCCTTAGACACTAGTCATATTATCCTGGGTAAGTCACTTAATGATGTTTCCCTCAGTTTCTTTATGTGTAAAATGAGCTCTCTGGTATCTTTGCTGAGAAAACCCCAAGTAGGGTCACAAATACTTGGACAACTAAACAATCTCTGTGCCCTTAGCCAACCTACTCAATGTCTCTGAATCTCAGTATCTTCATCTATAAAAATAGTCTGCAAAGTCCCATATAGCTAAACCTGAAGTCCAAATTCTAATTCTACTTTCTCATACAAAAATGTACTTCTGAATCACATGCAGAAACACAACACAAACTTACAGAAAAGCATGTGTGTTCACATGTATTAATATGTATATGCACACACAGAGACATAGTATATTATCTTTTTTACAATTGATTTATACATATTTCTACAAATCTCATGCTGTCCAAGAAAAATCAGATCAAAAAGAGAAAAATGAGAAGAAAACAAAATGCAAGCGAACAACAACAAAAAGAACAAAAATACTATGTTGTGGTCCTCATTCAGTTCTCACTGTCCTCTCTCTGGGTACAGATGGCTCTCTCCATCACAAGACCATTGGATGAATCATCCCATTGTTGAAGAGAGCCATGTCCACTGGAATTGATCATCACATAATCTTGTTGTTGCTATGTATAAGGATCATAGTGTATCATCTTTGCACATACAAAAACAATAATAAGTATACATGCACATATGCTAATAAATCCACCCATAATTAAATTCCCATGTAGAGATGTCCCTGTGCACACAGTGCTGAAATACACAAATGCCTGTATACACAGAAATATTCATTGTTGTTGGCAACATTCACTGTCCTTCAGTCATATCTAGCTCTTTGTGGCCCAATTTGGGATTTTCTTGGCAAAGATATGGAGTGGATTGCAATTTCCTTCTCTAGGCTCACCTTATAGATGAAGAAACTAAGGCAAAGTGGGTAAAGTGATCTGCCCAGAATTACAGATAAGAATTTTCTGAGGCCAGATTTGAACTCAAGAAGTTGAGTCTTTAGATCCTGTGCTCTATCTACTGCACCACTCAGCTACCCTGAAATTTATGTAGCATATGCATGTGTATAAAAAAATCATGTTGTTACACAAATTCACATTTATAAATATACTCATGAATTCAATATATCCCCATTTCTAACATGCTTATATATGAACAGAACCATGCATACATCCACCAAAACATACTAGAACCTCACTTGTAGAAATGCATCTGTGTATATACCAGCAAAAACTCATAGAGGATATATACATGTGCCAAAATCTATGTGTAATGTCCACAAATGTAGAAAAATGCTTCTGTGAATAACTTACTTCACCAGATTATTGTTGAGATTCTGATTGACTGGTTGTTTATCCATATAGCGAATTTGGGGACCTCAAATGGGAACAATAGACAATATACAAAGTCACATAGTGTGGTCCACTAGAAACAGCTCTGCATTTGGAGGCAGAAAGACCCAGGTAGCAAAACATGTTCTGATGTTTACTAGCTTAGTGATCCCAAGCAAGTGACTCAATTGGGCTTCAGTCTCCTCATCTACAATATATATATATATATATATATATATAGCCTACTTCAAAAGGGAGTGAGAAAAATGCTTTGTTTTTATCAGAATCTTTGAATGTAAAAATATTTTCCCAATTTATTGCTTCCCTTCTAATCTTGTCTGCATTAGTTTTGTTTGTTCAAAAACTTATTAACTTAATATAATCAAAATTATCTATTTTGGGATCAATAATGATCTCCAATTCTTTTTTTGATCACAAATTCCTTCTTCCTCCACAGATCTGAGAGGTAAACTATCCTATGTTTTTCTAATTTGTTTTATAATATCATTCTTTATGTCTAGATCATGAACCCATTTTGACCTTATCTTGGTATATGGTGTCAGGTGTGGGTCATTGCCTAGTTTCTGCCATACTAGTTGAGGAAAATGCTTTGTAAAGCTTAAAAAGCTCTAGAAATGTAGCATGTGTACATGTCTACCATATGTAGCAAACACTACCATCTACCACTTATAGAGGATGGGTATAGTTCTTGGTACAAGGCATCATCACATGCTTCTCTTATAATTGATCTCAAGTCAGTACCAGAGCATGGCCAAGTTTACACATCGAACACTTTCCCCCTCAGTAGTCATGGCGTGTTTCTGAACAATTCCACTCTTGCTCCCATAAGGGAATGAAGGAATTATGTGAGGGGCTCTAAATATGGAGACAATAAAGGTTACCAGCCTCATAGTCTACAGAAAAGGGAGAAATGGTGAAGCCAGTTGAGGTAGAGGACAGATTCAGCCTATGAAGCCCTGTCTCCTCAATTTTGTGTCCCAGGCTTGATTCTGCAAATATGTCTCAAGGCAGAATATTTGTTAACAAAATTGGCCTGTCTTCTCCTTGGAGAGTGAGTAGTCTAGATGTCCAGGAACTGGAAAAATGAAGGATGGTCAAGAGAACTACTGGTTCTAAGTTTGATTCTTTGCCCGATACCCCAGTTGCTTCTGGGAGGTGTAGGGTACTTACATCTCAATGATGTCCTTTGATCATTTTTAAGACTGCAAGGGCAGTGTGAAATGATTAGTGGAAAGACTCCCTGATCTTGAGACTTCAAAGACTTGGGGTCAAAACTCAACTCTTTCTCTTTCTACCTGCATGAAACTGGGTGAGTTGATTGACCTCTCTGGGTTTGTCATCGGTAAACAGAAGATAGCAGCACTACCTACTATCTCCACCTTCCAGGATTTTGGTGAAGCTTAACAGAGATAATGCATGTAAAATATTTTTGTCAACTTTAAAATGATGTGTCAGTTAGTAGCCCATCTTGGATGGAAGAAAGGAGATAATTTGCGATAATTTGCCTGGTAAACCTTTTTTTTTGTATCTCTCTTCGTCCATCATAAGTATCTGACAGTGATTCCAGTAGATAAACTTATTATAAATAGATTAAATCAAAGTCCACAATATGGTGTGCCATTTCAACAGCTAAAATTCAATTCACCCAAACCACAAACAACAGACAAGTCTGTTGGGGGGTGTCTGGGTAGTCTCATTTCCTAAATGGAAATGAAGCAATGGGGTTCAGTGTTGGAGATGCTAGCAAGGGGCTCACTGTAGCCTATCCCCATAATCTGCTCAATTCACACCATGAGGAGGAAAGTGGGTCCAAAGTGTGAACATTCTTGCAGTTTCCAACCTTCTCCAATACCCTCTCCTTTAGGACCTCTTCCTTTGACCCACAGGCTTTATTTTAGTTACCCTTGGGAAATAAGGAAGGGAAAAAAGTTCTGTTTCCTGGGAAATAATCCCTCTCCCCACTTTTGCCTCATTAGGAGAAAGAGTGGCAGTTTACAGGAGAAACCAACTAAAACAGCCTTCTCAGCTGGGAGAGCTTCCAAAAGGGGAAGGGGCTAAGCAGAAATTCCTTAAGGCATTTCAGTTTGTGTTTATTTATTTTTTAATTTTTTTGAATTTAAGTGATATTATTATTATTGTTGTTGCTGTTGCTGGTGTTATCGTTGCTATTATTATTATTATTATTAATTATTATTATTATTATTATTATTAATTATTGCTCTTATTTTGGTTGTCATGCCTGTCACTTGTGTAGCCGTTGTGTCCACCCTTTTCGCAACTTGTCTCGTTCTCTCCTCCGTTGCAGATTGAAGTAGTCAATACTTTCAAGAGTGGCGCTTCCTTTCAGGGGGCTCTCAGGAGACAGTCCTCCGTCACAAGCCAGAGCCAGGATGTAACCAATCTTTCTAGCCCTAGCCACGTATCGTTATCCAATGTTCTTTCCTCTCCTACCAGCACACCTCCTGCTGCAGCTGGGCGTGAGTGTGAATTCTTAATGCCTCCAATTGCCAGAGATGCCAACTCTCTTAGTGGGCAAGGGGAGGGTGAGTGGGCGGGCAGGGGTTCCTAGATGGTTGGGAATCTCAGTCACAAGGAGTAGTCAGTCAAGGGGTCATAGCTTATAAGAAAGACCACAGTCAGCAAGGAGTTGCAGTTGATGGACAGAATATACAGCTGGGGGAGCATAATTAGTGACAGGGAATGTAGTTGATCATGGGGGCCATCCAGTCCTGGACCCAAATACCATTTCTTTTTGTCCTATCCTTGGGGATAAAGTGGAATTCATTCTGTCATAAAGAGAAATAGGACATATTTCCAAAATTCTAGTTCCTAATCCTTCCTTGAATTGGTCTTTTACTGAGACTGATTTCCCTTGGGTCATTGAGCTATGATTTGGGCCTGGTTCCAAAAGTCTATTGGTTGGTAACTGGAAGGTCCCTATGGCCCAACTAAATTCCTCATCTTCAGTTTGAAGATAGGGCCAATGATTTGGTTAGTCAGTGGTGATTTTCAAAATTCTCATTAAGCATCACTAGCAAGGAAGAGAAAGAGGTTGAAGAGAAAGAAAAGCGACATGTTTATGTTCCTTTTCCTTCTATGGGGCTCAACGTTCTTGCTGTCATATAGACAAAGTAAGAGAAATAGATTCTCATATGATGTTTGAGATGTTGGAAAGTTAGTCTTAGTGACTGTCTAGCTTTGGAAGTCAGAGTGACTTGGTTCATCCCAGTACCTACACCTCTGGTCTTCATCTCCATTGTCCATAAAAAATATGAGGGTCAGTAGAGCTCTCTGTAAACTATTGTCAATCCTTTAGCCTCAGAATAAGAACCTGGGTGCATTCTTCTCCCCAAATAGTCCTGGTGTGCTTTGAGGCCCTTTTGTTCAATGAAGACAGCACTGATTCAGAGAGGAACTTGTCAGTGTTGGAAGTACCCCAAAGATAGCTTCATTCTTGTCAACTCTACCATTTTATAGAGGAGGTCCCAGAGCAAGGTCTGCTGGAGGTGCCAGGGTATTTAAAATATTTATCAAGTAACAAAGATATGGCCACTCCTGAAGACATTTAAGAATACCACCAGATATTAAGTACAAATCAACTGAGATAGTTTTAAGAAAATAAGAAATCTTCTTTCTTTCCTACACTGTGATCTATCCTATGGCCCCTTCCAGCCCAAGATTTGATCTCTCAAAGGGTACCCAAGACAGGATTATCACCCATGGTATCAACTTCTTGATTTCACTTATCTCTCTCATAAGGTTATTAGTTCAATTGTTATTGATATTACTGATAATAATATAACTTCCCTTGAATGAGCACTTTCACATATCTTCTCTGATAAGATTTTGTGAGCCCCTTATGGACAGTTTCCAGATTAAAGATGTCCACAAACAGTCCAGCTTCCCATAATAATCCTTTAGGGATCAGTCCCCAAATTTATTCAATAGTTCTTTAAACTCTCTCTATATTCTATCTTCTAGTCATTTTCTTTTTTAAAATAGCTTTTTATTTTTCAAAATGCTTCATGTATTTGCATGTCATCCTTGAGCAGGAGCCATGCTAATCTTTTCTGTATCATTCCAATTTTAGTATGTGTGCTGCTGAAGTGAGCACTCTTTTTCAAAATACGTGCAAAGATAATTTCCAATATTCACCCTTGCAAAACCTTATGTTCCAACTATTTCTTCCTTCCTCCTCTTCCCCTCCTCCTCTAGATAGTGAGTAATCCAATATAGGTTAAACACGTGAAATTCTTCTAAACACATTTCCACATGTATCCTACTACATAAGAAACTCAGATAAAAATGAGTAAGAAAAAAATAAGCAAACAGCAACATCAGAGGTAAAAATACTATGTTATAATCCACATTCAGTCCCCATAGTTATCTCTTTTGATCCTCATGGCTCTCTCCATTATGAGATTCTAGTCTTTTTCTATCCACTTGATCTAGACATTTTCTAGAGTAGGTGAAATGGGTCCTTATTTGCATGTCCAGTGATAATACTGATTTTAGTCACATCCCTGCCTCCATCAGTCTTGGCTTGAAAGACTTTTTCTTCTTCACACCCTTCTACAGCAACTTCCTCATCATCTCAGTCAATTTTATTGTCTTCTTTAGGTTGTTCTTCAGCTCTGTTCCAACTTCCTTGAGATATGGTAATCATAAGTACACCTCCAATCCTAGGCAGAATATACTGTGATTCACAATAAAGAAATGGATACCATTCTCTTATTCTTCTCTTTCCTTTGTTGGACTTTTGGGTCATAGGCATATAAATTACCTGATATATTCTGAAAATAGTCTATAAAGCAATTTCCAGTTCCCTGCTAGGCTGTAATCAAGTGAAGCTTGATTTTTTTTCCTACTTTAAATGTGCCTTTCATTCCTTGCTTGCTGTACAACTTCAAGCAGTCTTTTTGGTGGCACTGTGAAAAGAGTTCTGAGTGTAGAATCAAAAAAGATCTGACTTTGAATCCTGCCTCAGGTACTTAGTGACTGTAATCCTAGATAAATCTCTTAATTTCCCTGGACCTCAGTTCCCTCATCTGTAAAATGAGAGAGTTGGGTTTGATGATGACTAAGATCCCATCCCGCTCTAAATTTACATCTGTAGCAATGATGAGGCAAGATCCCTGTCACCTGCAGGATATTTGAGCTAGTTTGGAATTTTCTTGTATGCCCTGTAAGTGAGAGGATGCATTATCCTAACATCTTTCCTAGTGGTGTCCAACACTCTGAGGTGAACTATGCATGGAACATGGGATTCAGACCTCAAAGATCTCTTCCAGCTCTTTGGGCCTATGGTACCTTAATAAGCTATGACAAAAAATCTTCCTTCAATTTGTTCCCATCATCCTGCCATCTTCCACCTAAAGAGATGACCACCATGTGACATTAACCTAAAATTTTCACTTTTTTCCCTTCACATCCTTTATATGCATTAAATATGGCCAGATCCTTGGGAACTTTACTGTTTATGATTTCCCTCCTCAAAAAATGCCCTCGCTTTCCTTTCCATGACAGATTAATCTTCATAATTCCAGAGTGAGTCATGGTTTTGATGTAGAACTTCATCCAAAGATTGTAACAATTGACCAAAGCTATAGCTAGTACCCTTCAAACAACTCTAATTAACTAGAAAGAAATGATTGCCTTTGAGAAGAAATCACCATTTGTTTTTCTCCCAAATGAGTTTTGTTTGCTTGAATGTTCAAGGGTCTTACCTTTACTAGAGATCCCCATCATCCTGAATAGTATAGAAATGAAGTTCACTGGTCTATAGTTTCTCAGAAATTCTTCTTGAATCCTTCTTATGAATATGGCTTCAATTGACAATTTGACATTCCGCCCAAGTACTAATTCATGGGACTATAGTATCTTAGATTGAATCTTAGAGATCTTCTAGTCCTATCAGTTTCATTTTGGAGCTGAAGAAATGCAGATCCAGCAGAAGGAACTTGTCTAAGGTGAC